>NC_000076.6:11745542-11998042 GCF_000001635.26 Mus musculus
ACACAGTAAAATAGGAAGTAGATAAGATATAGAGATATAAACTCTGGTTACTTCTTAGGATATCTAAATTGCCATAGAATCCTCCTTGACTTCCATGGAAGCAAATGGTAGAACACTAAGGAAGGACTCAAAGCAAAACAGAAACATACAAAGATAGTAGCCAGCTAGCTGAGTTGTCTCCCCTTTCTTCTGTTGCCGTGGCAACAGTTACAAGCAAAACCTATCATTTCAGGCCTATTTTGAAAACATATTTCCCGAACCCTGTAAGTGCGACAAGCACAACAGGCTGCTCATTTGCTAAGCATGACAGTTATGACAGAAGTTATACATTTCTCTCTGGTGATAGAAGCCATGGCATGGATGAGAAATGGGAACCGTCTGAATCTTAGGCAACACAGTGCACCTCTCATCAAATATATTCCTAGTTTTGATGATGTCCTGAGTGCAGTTCTAGATTCCATGAGGAGGTCAAACAGATATCAGACCTGATTTGCATCCCTCAAAGACTATAACCTAATTCACAAGTCCAAACCATAGTCAGGTGTTAAGGATGAACATAGAAGGCGACAAAGAGCAGGCAAAGCCATATTAATGCAAAGATTCAGTTGACACACTACAGAACTCCTGCTCTTTCTTCCCTCATATTCATATTTACATCTGATTTGAGAAGCTTCTATATGATGTCTATAATTTATCAGACCCATGTATTCATACAAATGTGTATTACATGTGCCTGACATCTAATTATGTTTTCATTTTCCATGATGCTTCCTCTTCTGTGTAGAATCCAATTAATTTCTGTGTACTAGCATTTTTGAAGAGAGACTAAAATCTGTTATATTAGGTCAGGTTTTGTTTAAAGGCTGTAACATCCTGAGCTTGGAGAAAGAGCCAAGACCCTGAAATGCACACCGATTAGCTTAAATACCAGCTTGCCCCTGGGTAGGTTTGTTGTTGTTGTTGTTTTGTTGTTTCCCTAATTGTGTATATAATGTCTGGCATACACATATCCGTGATTTCTGTAGATGGTTGTAGTGCACTAGGCTTTGTTGTATGTTTGTTTATGATTGAACTTTTGTAACAAAATGATTTTAAAATCCTAGGCAGTGCAGTATTCCACCTTCGAAGGCATTTTGAGCATCCTTTTATCCCATTGCTGTACATTTCCAGGCTTAATTGATTTCTGCTGATGGTCTCCATCACATTTACCACCTGCACTGATATTGTAAAACTTATCCTGTTTGCCTGTGTGTGCATCTGAGCTGTTCCAAGTAATTATGGCTCAGCTCTTTGTGTAATGAGATATTTAGCAAATATGTCTTGCTGATGGTTGTTTGCATCTTTAAATCCATCAAGTCATTTTGCTGGGAGCGATGCCATGGAAATCTTGTGGGATTTACTTTTTTTTTTTTTGAAAATGAACATATTGAGAAATATCTATTATCATTATAAGAAGACCTGACATTTTCTACATTCATGAAGCAAGGTCATTACCTGGTAAAGAGAACAAGTTGCAACAGCAATTTTGCTTGGCCTTGGAATCCAAAGAATGTGATGGTTGGAATATGCTTGGCTGGGTGGGATCTTACCCTGAAGTCACCACTCCCTTAATCTGTTTGTCTCCTTGAACAAAGGATTCAGCTCCATTCTCCCTCCTGCTGCCCCTTTACACTTTGAACCATACAGTTTGTGTTTCTCTTTTCTAAACTTGCTACACTTAATCAGAATGCTCTTTATGAGCATAAACCACACCACATAGTCTAAACTGGGTTGTTTTGATACTGCCTTTGTCAATGTAAGGTCACTCCCTTCACCTTAACCTCAGGCCAACTTTTCAGACAATGGATTAAAAACAGCCACATTCTTCATGAAAACATCACAAAAACAGTCTCTAGGTCACATACTAAAATTCTTCTCCTCTGAAACTTCTAAAGACTTCAGTATCAATGTCCTTCATATTCCTACTAGAATGGTCCATTAAACCCCACTTAAAGCATTTCACTCCTCCCCAAATCAAAAGTCCCCAAATTCACATTCCCCCAAACAACATGGTCAGATCTATCACAGCAATAAGACAATGCCTGGTACTAACTTCTGTCTTAGTTGCTATGAAGAGACACCATGACCAAGGCAACTCTTAAAGAGGCAAATATTTAACTGGGGCTGGCTTACAGATTCAGAAGCTTAGTCCACTATCATCAATGCAGGAAGCATAGAAGCTTGCAGGCAGACATGGTGCTAGAGAAGGAACTGAGTTCTGCATCGTGTACATCTGTCTCTTCCACACTGGTTAGAACTTCACAGCTCAACCCCACAGTGATATACTTTCTCCTACAAGGCCATACCCACTCCCACAAGACCATACGTCCTAATATTGCCACTTCCCATGGGACAAGCACACTCAGACTACCACAGTGATAATTACTGAAGTCATCTTTATTATTTAATCACATACTTTTTCATAAAGAAAGACTCCCATTAGTTCATGTCACAGAGTAAGGAATCTGCATGCCCCCAATTAAACAAGCTTCCCCTACCTCTTATGTCTTGCTTTCTAGATTCTCATCTGTTGATAGAGTTTGAATCATGGCATCATTACAGAGGAGTAGCCAAGTGTGTGAAATGTACTGTTTGCAAAAAGAATTACGCTTTATGGCTTGACATAATTTTCTGAAATGAACAGTGTGACAAGAGATGTGTGACACAGACAGGAATTGGTGCTGCAAATAAAAATCGAGTTTTAACAAATCTTGCTTTTTCACTTCTCCATCATACTTAGTGTCTTCAATCATACTTTCCTGTCTTCCCTCTGGTACTGAGCACAAAGACATATTAAATGTAGCTTGCCTTTAGCCTTTAGTAGTCCTATTATCTACATGTCAGAAATCCAATTTGGGCTCAGCTCAGGTACTGTCTATTGTATATTCTTCTTCCAAAACATCTTAAATACCCCTATTTTCTTCACTACCACTCACCACGTAAATAGCTGCAATGACTCTTTAGCCATCCCAATAGAATGACTCCTTACCCACATCTAATTTTACAGTGGGCACTTCATCAAGATAGCGAGCCATCTGCTTTGCTGTTGATGTGTATGAGATTTTGATTCCCAGTTTGGCCTCTGTTCAATCTCAAACCTGCTATTGCAATGTTTAGAGATGTTCTCCACAGCGATCAAGCACAGCCCAGCCAGGTACCTCTCTTTGTTCTGTTTTCTAGGAAAGTTGTTGCTCTGTGTCTTGATCTCTTTCCACGGTCACAAACTTTTGATCCTTCAGTTCCTAAATTTAGTGGTACAACTTGCAGCTGTGTGAATGAGCTTCCCATGATGGACCTTCCAATTAATCAAGATAGGATGAACACCCACCAGAGAAGTTTTGAGCCAGAACTGTCTATCCAAGACATGTAGAAAATCCTGACTCACAGAAATTTTTTAAAATAGATAATATTAGTTAATATTTTAAGCTATAATCTGTAGGGGTGGGGAGTGATTTTTTTTAAATAATAAGTGAGAGAATGATGGTATACAAGTTGCTTCTCCAACTCTATTGCAAGGCCTGTGGTGTGAAATATTCATTAGGAATTTTAGAATCTAGGCAACAATGTAGCTATACTTCACAGCATACTTAGATTGCATTTTTGAAATTTAGAGAAGGAACCATCATTTCCTAAATTCCCACAGAGGTGCTTTGCACTTGCCTTAGCTTTATATGCAGTTACACATAGGGAGATGGATACCTACCACGATAGTTTTGAAGACATAAAGCATTCTACTCAAGCTGCAAAGTGAAAAGTCAATATTTTGCCTTTTTCATTATTTCTAAGTGGGTTTTAAGTGTGTCAATGTCTGTGAGAGGATTTAACAAGCTGTAAAATGCTCTGTGGGCCCAAGGCATTATTGCTTGTACCAATTTATTTCCCAGTGAATGTTTTAAAAGGAGAATTTAGTACCTCTACTGTAGTACTTCCCTTGGTTTGCTGGCATGAGAAACCAGACAGACATGGTATTGTGATATAAACAGTCTTTGAAACTCAAGAACCAAGCAAATGAAAGAAATGTGTAGCATCCAGGCTTGCTGTGGTTTGACCTCCTCGACTTCGAGTACATTTATCTATTGAGTCTTTACTTCAAACTGATGATGGTAAGAAGTGTGGTCTTTGGTTTGGCTATGTCATGAAGATTCTGCCCTTCATGGAGAGTTAGTACCCTAAGTCACTGATGTTTGTTAGGTCTTTCTTGCCCATTTACCATAGGCTGGTAGAGGACATGGCTAAAGGCATCCAAATATTAAGAATATGTTGGGAGCACTCACATCTTAAAGTTTTATTCTTCAGATTCCAGAACTATGGGAAATTATTTTCTATCTTTTAAATAAAATTTCCAGGTGCCATCATGCATCCTACAGATGTCACTTTAAAGTTGTATTAAGTGAGGTCTTCAAAGGGAAAAAAATGTCTCACTCAAGTGGGTAATTCAAGAGAATTAGAAGGTTAAAGGAAATGGAGAAATAGACACCGAGACCCATCGAAAGCAGATAATTAGATGGGATCTGATAGAAAATGTACTCTTTGGTAGACAATTCAGCCAAGTGGTTTCAGCCTACCTGGATGAAACAGCAAAAATCAATTTGTGTGTGTGTGTGTGTGTGTGTGTGTGTGTGTGTGTGTGTGTGTGTGTACCAGGAGCCAATGTCACATGTCTCTTCTCTATTACTCTCTTCCTAATCTTTTGAGACAGTGACTTTCACTGAATCAGCTCCTTGACTCCCTGATTGACTAGTATGATACCAAAATATGAACAATATACTGCACAGGTCAAGGGTCTTCTCTGTTTCCAGTTAAGACAGTTAAGAATATCTTGCTATTTTTCCTGTGTTAAGTCCTTGCAGGTTAGTTTCTATTTGTAATTAAAAATAAGTCTCTGTTTCTTAGATCTAATGTGAATGGCTCGCAACTGTCTTGCCCCTGGGAACACCTTGTCTCTCATATAAAAGGGTTGGTAAGAGGCCAGCAGGGGCTAACCTCTCAAATCCCAACTTGGGGTGAGCTGGCCAGTCCTGGGTGAAACCCAAAATACAGCTTGGTTTAATTGGAAAATCATGGATTTGGTCTTTGCACCTCATGATTCTTAGATCTAAAACTAGACTGAACAGCTAGTGAGGCCCAAGAATAATCCTGTCTCCATTGTAGTCCCCAGTACTAGCACTCAAGGTATACTACAGCACTTTTCGCATGGATGCTGGAGGGCTGAACTCAGGTCCTCTTGTTTTCAAGTCTGGCCCCATCACATAGAGCCATCTCCCCCATGCTCAGCAAATCTGTTGTCAGACTTCACTCTCCTTTTGTATTTTAGTCTTCTGTCTATGCCCACACTACCTAGGTCAAGTCTAAGGCAGAGGGTGGGGAAGTCAGGGCAACATGATTACAACTATTCATCTTGCTCAGACTCAGAGCAGAATTGTGGATAATAGAAAAATAAGCAGATAGTGGGAAACACCTAACTCGGAATGTAGTCTTATTTATACAGTGGAAAAATAAGGACAGTGCTGTTTAGTAGACAGTCCACAGAAATGCAAGGACAGGAGTCATATGCGAAACAACCTCATATTCAATACAGAAGTGGGAAAGAGACAATACAACTGGATAAATGAGTATTAAAAAGCAAGTTTCCTTTATTTTTAATCATGTAAGAATAATTTATAATCTAAAGAAACTATTAAATATATAATTACCTGCAGGGAGCAAGTGAAGTCTCATATTTGTGTGCGGTGTTGTTGTTGAATGACAACTTCAATGTCTCAGTCCCATGGGAGTGGCAAAGCCTTCTCTGTGTGAAGCTCAGAGGATGGCAATAGCCTCCTGGGCCCAGTGTGATGCCGTGCAGAAAATGTCTACTGTATCTCTGTCCCCTCAAATAAATGTTTACAGCCTGAAGACTTCTCCTACAGGGACTGCTCCTGCCTAGATTAGTTGAACCTGCCTCCTTACTCATGTGTATATAATAATGCATCCTAATTCATGTTTGTAATAACCCTGTCTCCTTGTTCATACTACATAATAACCCCTTTCTCCTTATTCATTTGTAACATCTCTACCTCCTTATTCATGTGTATAAAGTGATCCTGCCTCCTTGTTCAGCTGCATAGAATAGCCATGCCCCCTTGTTCATGTGTATGTAATAACCCTGCCTCCCTGTTCAGCTGTTTGCAATAAACACGCTGAGCTTCTGGTGTGCTACCTGAGCTTCTGGTGTGCTATAGCATCTGAATTAGAGCATCCATTCTACTAGGTCCCACCTTTTCGGTGTGACCTTGTGTTTGTCTTTTCTTCAATGTCTACTGTAACACACCAGATCAGATCAATCCCCCAAACTATGTAATATGTATAAGCTATCCTATGCTCTGTTGTTTAAACTTTCAAGAGAAAACTCCTAGCTATTTGGCTACAGAAGCATGTACCCTTACCTCAGAGATTTGAAAAATCTCCCTAGAAACAAACTGAAGTCAACCTGATAGCATCGTTTCCGCATCCATGTACAGTTTTTTGACATGAGAACAGTATTTTTTAGAAAAAGTTTACTAGTCTTAGTCCTTGATGTGAATAAAGGTTCATATTTTAGTAGTCAGTGAAACTCTTAGACACATTTCCTATTTGAACCATACAATTTATTCAAGGCTATAAAAGGAAGTAATTTTTAGACATGCAACTTGTACAAAAAGATGCTACATGACATTTTTAGCTTAATTTTTACAATATCTTTACTGCAAAACTTGAAATAGTGATTAGCAGTTCACAATCACAGGAAAGCCTATGCTTTTCCCATGCTTCGCGTAGGTTTGCAGAACTTGCAATAAATATGCATTTATGCTGTGGCCTTAACTTGCCCTCATTATGTCAATGTGACAAGATAATCCCATAAATATTCCTAAATTGCATGGCTGAATTTAGAGTCTTTTCCAGGATTATGTAAGTCCCGACAGGAGTCTCTTAGTGTCGTGCCCAGAGATCATAGTTTTTCTTAGACAGGTTCCTTGCCTAATTTAGTCCAAATGCCTTAGACTGTTCAAATGAAAGCAAACCTTTTAAATCATTGCATTGCATGTCAGTGGTCTCCACGAACTGTGACTAGAATTTATGAGTGTCATTTTGTTAAAAACAAATCTCTGTAACTAGTTTTCTGCTTCAGATTTGGGCATTTCTTCTACCAGCGATGGAGGCTATTGAAGCAGACAAGATTTCATCTTCTCGGTGTCTACACACTCTGCCTCCTGCATCTTCTCCACATTAGCCTCCTCTGCTCACTGGCCTGATAGTCAAATCTCTGGGTGTTTTTTCACAAAAAAGAAGCTTTCTGCTTCTGCTGATCCAGTAGCCCTCACACTTGAGTGGGTACCAGATTCTCCCACAAGTCTCCTTAAAGCACATCTCCTGAAGTTCCTGAATGAGAAGTCTCTGTTGTCCCCTTTTGTCCCCTCCCCCACAATAAACCTCTCACGTGGAACTATACTGGCCTGGTATAGTCTGTCCGGACCAAAGCCTCTATTCTAACACAACATTGGTGCTGAAACCTGGGAATCGCTGCTCTTCTGCGCATCTACCGCTCCAGGGCCACAGCTGCAGCGCCGCGCAGTCACTGCTGCCACTGCCACCCCACCACCACTACCACCGTGGATTTCTGCCACTGCAGCTACAGACCACCACCACCTGCTGCTGTGTACTCACAGACTTCCGCCATATGAACTACTGCGGCCGCCACAGGAATACAGATTTCTACCGCATGAGCTACTATGCGGCCTAGCTTCTGCTACTTCGGTTATTCAATTGGATGGGCCCACACCAACCAGTTTCATGTTTCTTGTTACCAGACTGCTAAAATTCTCACACAAACATCGGCATATTGGTAAGGTTCTTCCTCCAGTCAGTGAGAAGGGGCCCCGATGTCCCAAAAAGGGCCTGGCCAGCCTTTATGGGCAAAGAGGTTGGCATTTCACAGCCACGGTCCTTATGTCCAGTCTCCTAGGTGACGTACAAGATAGGACTTCGACCCTTGGATGACTAGACACCAGATTTCACATCCCCCCTCTGGGCTCTTGCAGCCATTGAGGAATACCTAGGCCTAGGTAGAGACACTTTCTGGCGAGCCCAGGAATCACCGGAGATGATAGTGCTTCATCAACATGGATGTGCAAAGGTTTCTGTGGTGACTTTGTGTTTTATGAGGACAGCTAGAGACCACCATGGACAGCAAAATAAGCTCTGCTTGGGAACACAAATATTATACAGTTTTCTCATTTGATTATATTTAGATATATTCAGTCAGAGACAGAGAGAGAGAGAGAGGCGATGAAGGAAACTAACAGGAGAAAATGGTTATAGTGGCTGAAAATGATCAGAAACTCGACAATATTAAAACTGTCATAAAACCCAGTCCTTTGTCCAATAGATGCCAATAAAGAAGTCCAGTTTCTCTGACCAAGTGACTTTATTTCAGCTCTATGTATTCATACCACCTCCCTGCCTGTTACATCTTTAGCAATTTGTGATTTGCTCTTACAGTGAGAAAATATAGTGAGATACTCATTCCAGTGAGTTTGCTTGAGCATTTTATTACATATTCGTCTTACCACTCTCTTCATGCATGGGATCTGGCTACTCAAGAGCCAAAATAAAACCACAATGGACAACACGATTTCAGTCACAAAGCCTTCTGTGTGAATCACTGCCATCAGATTACAGGGTCAGCAGTATGTTAATTTATGCATATGAATAGAGAGCACTTAAAGCTCTGAGTGCCTGTTCTGGATGATGAGGACCATGCACACTTATTGTTCCCTGGCTACTTCTCTAGTGAGGAAGATACCAGAAGTCAGTGACTTCAACTCATTTAAAGTCTGTTCAAATGGAAAAACAAACAAATAAACGCTCTTTGGTTGTTTAATGGAGAGCAGCCTTTGATGATGGAAACAGCTTTTAGTTATTGGCTTTGAAGATACTTCAGGATAAACAGGCTTTACCTTAATAGTCTAGAAAGCAGACAATTGTTTGTACATCTGCCTAGTTTTATAAGGATAAAAACAGAATTTCATACACATGGTTGTATATATGCATGAATATGTGTGTTTGTGGAGAGGGGATGTTTCTGTCATTAAATACTTCCACTAAGAGTTTGTACAAGCAGTTATTGCTTATCAATGGTCAATTCCAGTTGAAGAAATAATTAGATTGAGAGAATGTTTAGAGGAATAATCACATACAGAACTTAAAGTAAAATAAAATAATCATAAAAAAATACCAGCTTCTGAATGGGGGAAGAAATTTTAACATTTTGTCTGATGACAATTTCTGACCTAGAAACTCCAAGTTCTTGATTTTTCTCATAGGATAACACCCTCAAGTTTATCCAACATCTAAACCCAAGAAATTCTTTGTGGGAACAGTAAAAAATGTCACCCTGACTCTTGATCTTTGGAATTAAAGAAAATTGAAATTAAAGAAAATTGCATATTTCCAGTGTTCTCATTTTTTTTTGACCCAGGAAATGAGAATTGAAAGCAATTTGGGAAGAATGTTGTATATTGCAGTGTCATCTTGGAGGACCAGGCCACAGGTATCATCCATCTCTGCCTCTGGTACCAATTTCATCCCTTTTCAATTTCACATTTAACTCCAGGGTCTCATTCACACACTCATAATCCCTGATAGAGAGCTCTGCCTTGGGATCAAAGGACGATCTGGTAATGACATGATGTAACCAGCAGCCACAGCAAGCGAGGAGACGCAAAGTTCAGTTTGGGAAAGCAAGATTCAGAGAGCATGGGCCACAGCAGTGACTGAATCACACACTGCACTTCAAAACAAAGACATGATAGGCCTCCTTGACCAATTATGCATGTAAATTAAAATCCAGCATCTTCATAGGTGGTACATAAGTGGAGACCTAGTCTTACTAACACTATCAGTAGCTTTTCTGTTCAAGCACTGGCGAGCCAATTAAAATGGCCACCAGAGCAGAGACAAACTGCATTAAGTGGCTCCAATTAATGTCATATTTAATTTGGAAGTACAGTGGAAGACGTTCTGTTCTGCACCCTGTGAATCTTCATTCAGCTTGTGGATCTTATAAATTATATTTGCATTTTTAAAAGAAAGGCTAGCTTTAATCTGCTTACATTCTAGAACAAGTCTTCCAGGTTTTTATATCTTCAACGTTCATCATTTTAATCAGCTCCTGGGGCCATAGTTTCATGAAATTGTGAGGAGAAGGGACTCATATTTAGAGATGAAATCTCAAGGTTAAAAGTTAAACATGTCTTCCAAGGAACAAAGGATAGACTTAGCGTTCAGTCGCTGTTCAGTTTACCAGCATTGCTGAACCTATCATATTACATAACATAACGTAAGGAGGTAAAAGGTGTGGTGATAATTTTTAAAATCTATTGTAAAGAGATATTAGCAAATGGAGTAGAAACACTTCTGTGCTCTCCAGGCACTAATTCGGCTCATGATTAAATTGGTTTATGCTATATGTTCCTGTTTTGACCTTCAAACTGTAAAAATTCAGGCAAGCCTATATACAAAGTTTATGAAACACTTCACATATAAAGTAAGAATAAGTATGTAAAACTTCTATACATTGTGAAAGAAAGAATGAATGGCTAAGAGCTCTGGGCCCTCTTGTAGAGGGGGTGATCCTAGCACTCACATGGCAGCTCAAAACTATCTGAAACTCAGGTCTCAAAGGCCGTGACATCCTCCCCTGGGTTATGTGAACACTGCATACACATGCATGCCTATATGGGCACACACACACACACACACACACACACACACACACACACACACACAAATCCTTAAAAATACAGCTTAAAATCTTACTTTGAAAAGGAGATAACAAAAACAAAAACATTTAAAATTATATGAAAATACCCACAAGTGTAATAGTTATCACAGAAGTGAAAGAATCAAGGATAATTTCATAATCATCACAGAGTTTGTCCTACTGGAAAATACATCATTATGACAGGTTTAGGTTTAGCAAGAGTTACAGATATTTCAGAAGTCTGTAACACAGCTCTGCAGAGTGCCTGGCATTATAACTGTCCTTAGCCTTCACCTGGAAGTGACACTTCTGCTTTATCACATACAAATAACTCGGACATGGGTAGGGATACAGATTTAAGAGTCCATAAAATGTTTTATGAACGTTAGTTTTATATTTTAACCTAAGACTGAACTTTACCTAGTCAGGCAAAGCCTTAGCCCACTGGGCCATGATCTCTTGCTCTTTGTCTGTACTGAAATATTTTCCCATAGCACGGGGCAATAATCTGTAAACATAGTCTTTCCCAGATCTTGATATCAATGTGTTCTTCCTGAACTCTGTTTGACGAAGTATTTGGAAGGCAGTACGGTTTATTGACATAGTCTTGTCCATTGGAATCAAGAGACTTGGGGTTAATTTTACCTTGTTGTAAGTTTATACGTGTAAATACCCTAACGTTGTGCCTAACACATGTTGAACATAAAAGTATATAGCTTAAGTATCACAGGATTGAATAAAATAAAACAGAAATTCCTTAAAATATTTGCTTTTACATTCTCTCTCTCTCTCTCTCTCTGTGTGCTCACAGCGTACATGTGGATGTCAGAGGACAATATGTAATAGTTGTTTCTCCTCTTTATCACATGGATTTCCAGGATCAAATCCTACTCATCAGATTTGAATGCAAAAGTCTTTACTTACTGACCCATTTCTTGAACCCCTAGATGTTATTACTCCTTTAAAGGTTACATTCATACATAGTGATAAATAAAAATGAAGAAAGAAGAAATATGTCTGCTTGTCTAAGAGAAATAATCATATCACCTGATTTGTTTGGTAGTAGAGTGCTGGACTCAAATAGTAAACACAGCAATAAGGATACATGCTCCACTATGTTCATAGCAGCCTTATTTATAATAGCCAGAAGCTGGAAAGAACCCAGATGTCCCTCAACAGAGGAATGGATACAGAAAATGTGGTACATTTACACAATGAAAACAATTAAAAACAATGAATTTATGAAATTCTTAGGCAAATAGATGGATCTGGAGGATATCATCCTGAGTGAGGTAACCAAATCACAAAAGAACACACATGATATGCACTCACTGATAAGTGGATATTAGCCCAGAAGTTCAGAATCCTTCTTAGAAGAGGGAACAAAATACCCATGGAAGGAGTTAAAGAGACAAAGTTCAGAATAGAAACTAAAGGAACGACCATCCAGAGACTGCCCAACTTGGGGATCCATCAAAACCCAAACCCAGACACTATGGCAAATGCCAACAAGAGCTTGCTGACAGGACACTGTTATAGCTATCTCTTGTGAGGCTCTGCCAGTGCCTGGCAAATACAGAAGTGGATACTTATAATCATCCATTGGATGGAGCACAGGGTCTCCAATGAAGGAGCTAAAGAAAGTACCCAAGGAGCTGAAGGAGTTTGTAGCCACATAGGCGGATCTAACCAGTACCCCCAGAGCTCCCTTGGACTAAACCACCAATCAAAGAAAACACATGGTGAGACATGTGGCTCTAGCTGAATATGTAACAGAGGATGGCCTAGTCAGTCATCAATGGGAGGAGAGGCCCTAGGTCCTGTGAAGGTTCTATGCTCCAGTATAGGAGAATGTCAAGACCAGTAATGGGAGTGGGTGGGCTGGGGAGCAGGGGTTGGGGGATAGGGGATTTTCTAAGGGGAAACTAGGAAAGGGGATAACATTTGAAATGTAAATAAAGAAAATATCTAATAATAATAATAAAACAAATAGTAAACACAGTGATTCTCCATGAAAATGAGTTTATTGGAGGATCTGCCCTGGACTGTCATTGGTGGATTGTCAGACATAGGTACACCCTGGGAGTTTGAGGCAAGGAAAAGCTTTTCAAGGCCCAAAGAGGTTTGGGGAGTCACAGATGCTATGGAGATTTTGGGGGTGGGGGGAGAAATGCCCCTCCTTGTCATATCATAGTAAAAAAAAAAGCTTTCAACAAAGGAGAGCTTCATTAGGAAAGAGGGTTTGAGAAGCCCTCAGTGTGACAGCTCCTTTAAGTGGCCATTAGCAGGCCGGCCACACAAATAGTGTCAAAGACTTGCAAACACATCTGGTAGGTTTTACAAGGCCCTTATGATGATTCTTCTTACTAACATACATGCGCTAGCCTCCTCTTCCTAGGCTCCGCTCTGGATCCGTTGTATCTCTACTTTGGTAGTAATAAGCTCTATGATTTCTCTTTGGATTTGCAAAGTTTATGCCAAAAATTACACTCTCCATAACTTGTACCAACTTATGAAAGCTAATTTTGAGAGTCAGCATGGCATGGCTAGCTGTCTATATTAGATATTTTTCTTTTTAAAACAAATTTTTTATGTATAAATTTTTTTTGCCTGCATGTATATCTGTGCACCATGTGTGTACCTAGTGCCCACAGAGAGAAGAAGATGGAATCAAATCCCCTGAAACTGGAGTTAAAAAACAGTTGTGAGCCAGCATGTGGTGCTGAGAATAGAAACCATGCCTTTTGGGAGAGCAGCCAGTGTTCTTAACCACTGAGCCATCTCTCCACCCACAGACTTTCTTTTATTAATTGCATAATTTTTAAGATCAAGGATGAGAAGCTGGAGAGAATGCTTAGTAGTTAAGAGCACTGACTACTTTTCCAGAGGTCTAGAGTTCAATTTCCAGGAACACATGGTGGCTCACAACCATCTATAATAGGATGCCTTCTTCTGATGTGTCTGAAGACATCGACAGTGTACTCACATATTGAAAATAAATAAATCTTTAAAAATAAATAAATCTAAAAATAACCACCCTGAACCTGTTAAACAGAAAAAGATCAAGGATGACGTTGAACAAGTATATCTATCTGTTATCCTAATGACATGGAGGATAGGCAAGAGGGAACAAAAGAAAAAAGGGTCTCATCCAGCCGTCTTCCCAAGCATCATTTAAGGCATCAATATGTCAGCTTCCTTAGAGCCAAGAAACATGATCCATATCATTAATAACCTGGAGACAATCAATTAATAATGCTTTCAAAGAGCATAAATTTTAAGCATCACAGTGGAAACTGGTTCTTCTAGTTGGCTGTAAATTTTTTTGAAGCACTAGCTTTCCATAGATAGATTAAAAATAAGCCCAGCCTCCCTTTTCAGCAAGTTATAAAGATCCGCAGGCAGCTTGCAGGAGATGGTGGTGTTAAAGGTGAGATGGGACAGGGGCTGTGGACTCCAGTTCCCAGGAGAAAGCTGGAATGAGTCAAAGATCAAAGGAGTACAGTTTCTGTGGCTGTAGAGAGCTGGAATATTGCAGGTCTGGAACCAAATTATCTTTGGCTGTCTTTAGCTCCTTTAGCAGCCTTCCTTGGCCACCTCCGTGACAACTAGGCCAACTTTTTTGGAATATACAAATAGAGTCTGAACTTCCACCAACCCAAAGGTGAAGATTATGATCAGATAGCATCTGAGGATAAGAGCAGGAAGTTGGACTTTGAGAATCCTTAATGTAAAAGCTTTTCTATAATTCACTTACCTGATGCTCCGTCCATGTATTATAAAACCCCTTGGGTAGATCTTTTCTTGGTTTGTTACCATAAAGACTTCATGAAACTGTAACATGCTGAAACATGATATTTAAGGGAATGCAAATCTATATTCTCTGGCTGTGGTCACTCATATTTGGCTCCCAAATAAACTACCTCCTAGTAAGGTGAGAGCTGTTTTTACATCTGTGGGTTTAACTGACACAGAGCTAATGACAGAAACGGATGACGGTAAATACCATCAGTTATGCCTCCTTACACCAATGCGAGCAAGACTAAAAGGTAAGCTAACCATATATAGCGGCAGTTATTCCTTTTAGACCAGAAAGCTGAACGCTAAGCCGGTGATAAGTACAGCCCATCCTATCTTACATGCATCTGAGATCTGGGCTGCACAGTATAGCTCATGGCTCACCACAAGTACAACCAAGTAATACTGAAGTTAACATTTTCCCACTGATAGTCCAAAAGAGTAGAGTGCAGCTTTCACACCCAAGGATTGTGTCACTTCAAAGGACAAGAGTTGTGCACTCTGTAATGAACGTACAACAAATAGGCACTGTGTAACTGCATGCTTCTCTGGGTGCATCCTTCACTTACTTTATTAAAAATGTAACTTTGAATCTCCCCTTCTTTTTCTCTCCAGACACATTCATAATCTTAAGCCTGCTTGCTTTGACATTCAAGAAACTCACGCTCTTTTTCTCTGGAGCCCCACCTCCATGCAGATGCTATAGATTTCCACTAGCAACCCTCCAGGACCTCCTGACTTCTTACTTATAAGCATATCCTCTTCTCTCTTCATCTCTCTCTCCTCCTGGCAACTACTGACATATCCAGTTTGCCTGCATCATGTTCTTAAACTCTGGGGACACCTCCCTAGATTTCCCTTTTGTGTCTGTTTTTAAATTCTCTCATCTGTGGGAATTCAAGAATCTGCAAAGGAGATTCTGTGCCCCCAGTGACGTAACTACCGAAACAACACATAGAACATATCTTTGCTTTCTGAATTTTCCTTTATGCTCCTGATAGTCAAACACTTCAGCATGAAGCAAGTACCTTACCTCATCACCCCTTCCCCACTGTCTGCCTTTACCGAACTCAACACTCATTTCCAACCCAAACTTCTGTGATTCTTAGCTCACCTATGACTGACTAAAGTGCACTGTCTTCTTATGCCTGACAAAACTTCTAAGACAGACCCATAACTGATGCCTAGAGATTAGAATAAAAGTTTAAAAGAATCATATAAATATGTGTGTGTGTGTATATATATATGTACACACACAGAGATATAGATATAGATATAGATAGAGATAGAGATAGAGATAGAGATAGAGATAGAGATAGAGATAGAGATAGAGATAGAGATAGATATGATAATTGGAGATGCCCTGGATCTTTGTTGGTGGATATGAGGCTATGTGGAGCAATGTGGCTACAGTGTCTGTGTGACTCCCTAATCCCTGTTGGACAGTCCCAGGCAGCTTAGAGTTTCTTTTATTATGCAGAACCTCTTCTGGTTGCCAATAACTGAGACAGAGACAGTATGGTAAGTATAATAGTGAGCTGAATGTTCTAAAGATTTTTTTCGTTTCTAAAGGAGTTTATCTTTGAAATTGAACCAAATTTCAAGATATCAAAACAAAATTACAGTTTTTAGTTTAATCATATTAGACAAGAAGCTATTTTAGAGCATGCATCATCAGTTTTAAATTGCTAAATTTAGTTCCCATGGATTTTCACAGTATTTCCCAAATAAAAAGAGGTGATTTTCAATGTATTCTGAACTTTTCTTTAGAAGAAAATCTCTTTCCATCCTATAGAGTTCTAAATCTAGGCAAGAAGTCTTTGTGGACAAAGTGCTCTCTGCACAATTGTTAACGACCTAGCATTGATGTAAATGTCTGGTGGGTTTGGAGCCTGGCCTATGATTCCAGCAGTTGATGGAACAAAGGCTGGCTCTCCATCAAGCAAACAGCTAGCAAGACTTTCTGAATTAGGTGCCCTCATTATCGTGGTTTGCATTGTTTTAGCAAGCCTCATTTAACTAAACAAGAAAAATTCAGAATTAGATTTTCTCATAGATGAGAATTTGGAGTCATGCTGACGATTTACAATGAAAAGTGATCTTGGCTCCTTCTCTTCTCAAGAGCAACAGTAAGACGAGGAAGAGTGTGTGTAAGCTTGTGCACATGGATGGGGAAATGCTGTGTAGTATGAATGCCACCCTCAATTCGTCTGCCGACGGTAGGTGTACAAGTTGTTGGAGGTACGGGCTGAAAGAGAAACTTTATACTATTCCAGAGCAGAAAATAATATGGAAATTTTCCTCTATGTATAAAGGCACATTAGAACAATGTCATTTCCAAAACACATCAATAAAAAATTCATATATTGAATCTAGTGAATCAAAAGAAAAAATGTATGGCAGCATGAGACTTCACTCAGGTATATGAAAGATATCTCAATGTTAAGATTCTATCAACATAATTTATTAGATCAATATGTTAGAAGAGAAAAATGTACAGATAATATCAGAGGGAGCTGAATTGTGTGCAGAAATTCAGCATTCCCAGAAGAAATTGCAGTGCATAAATCAAGTACTTAGATATAATCAACACCAATAAAACATGGATATTATGATAGCAGTGATGACATTTATATTAAAATTGAGAAAAAAGACAGCATTATTACATTATTTTCAAATTTTTTCAATAAGTTAAGAAAAAGTTATAATTCCATATAAAAGTGAAAAAAATAAATGGTTTAAAATTCCTGATGATAATTTTTTGTGCCACAGCCAAGAAGTTGGTCAGTGTTCTACTGCAAATAGAAATTTTAAAAATTTTATTTATAACTATAATTGACATTAGATAACTTTTAGACAGACTTAACAACTATGCCAGATCAGTCAGAAAAATATAAAACATTACTTAAACAAACTGTATCTAAGAAGACAAAACATTTCTAATGAGAAAATACAAAAATATAAGTTAATTACAAATCGACATACACTTAATAAAATGTCAACAACTACTAAACATTTTACAATAAGCTTAAAAATTTTAAGCTAAGATTAAAAACAGATATTTAAATTCTTTTCAAACTTTATATAAGATATCAAAATATTGTAATAGATCATAGTAAATACAGTGACTTTATTACTTCATGTAATTGATTCACAGATAGGCAAAGAATAAAATGCAGAATGTGAGAAAGGTAATAAATCTACATGAGTGTCCGAGTCTTTAATGAACAATGAGGTTATATTTTATTTCATTGAAAAGGCTTGACATTTTGTGTCAAGACACTTTATCATCCTGCTAATAGAAAATAAATCTGGTTGAAAAATAAACGTCTTACCTTTTGCAAAATGATGTTCTTGAAATTTTAAATACAACTATAATATTTTATATACAACTATAATATTTTATGGCATTAGAGTCTGGAGAAACTCCAGAAGTAATATAGGAAAAATGAATAAGTTTGACTAAAAAAATGTGAGACCTTGTGTTATTTATTCAAATGATAGATGGGAATAAATATTGTCCAGATATATGAAAGAGAAGGACTCTTATATTGTCCCATTTTTCTTTCTATAATAAACTTTTCCTTTTTGAACAAAAAAGTTTCTTAGCTCATGATTCAAGTGGTGCAAAGTTAAGGACTAGGTCTCATGTGATGAATTCCAAGAAGGCCAGGGGTATCATGTGGCATGTGTGTGTATGAGAGAGAGAGAGAGACAGAGAGAGAGAGAGGGAGACACAGAGAGAGATTGTTCTCTCTCTTCCTGTAAAAGTACTAGGATTCTTGCCTGGAAACTCTATTCCAGGAACCATATCTAAACCTAATCACTTCCCAAAGGCCCTATCCCTTAACATCAATAAGTTTTCCACTGTTTTACTAATTCACAATGTAGGGTAAATTTCAATAAGTGAAGCCTTGAATCTACTGAAAACCTAATCAAAGCATAAAATCCTCCATATCTGTAGTTTATAAAAATCCCCAACTAATATATTAAAATGTTATTTCCCATTGGAAAATAAGTCAAATATTTGAATGAACAACTCAAAGAAAAAAGTCTTCATTTTATACACACACATACACACACACACACAGTAGCAGCCTGAGAAGAAAATCCAATCACCATTGTACTGCCATTCTAATTCAGCACAGTGGCAAGAGTTTAAAAGCATAGCCTGCCATTACAGTGGATTTGGGAAAGCAGCTCTTCTTACTCACTAGTGCTATGCTGAAGAATGTGTTAGCCCTTTGCTAAAACCTTGACAGAATTTCTGAAAACTATAAAGAGTGCATGCACCTTTATCTTAATTATGTTACTTTTGAAACATAAATTATTCCTGGATATACATCGCTGGATATGTTATTCCATGAATAATATATGCCAGAGGAAACAAAATTGTAAACACCACAGTTCTTTGACTTTCACCTTAATGGATTTGGGATTACTGTGGAAAATTTGTCTGGGAGTGTTTGTGAAAAATGTTTTTATATTGGAATAATTGAGGTGAGAAGACCCACCTTAAATGTGCATGCTACCACTCCATGGGTTGAGATTTCATGCTGAATTAAAAGAAGAATGGCAATGTAACTCAGCCATTCACCATTCTCTCCTTTCTGACCATGAGTGCAAGGTGCCACCTCCTGCTCTGGCTGCCAGGTCTTTGCTGCCATGATTGACTCTACTCCATCATTAGACTGGACACTAGTTTTCTGTTTCTATGACAACACCACAACCAAAAGTAACTTGGGAAGGAAAGAGCTGATTTCACGTTACACTTCCAGGTTACAGTCTACCACTGAGAGCAGGAGTTCAAGAAGAAAGTAAAGTAAAGATCAGGGATGAATACTGCTTGCAGCCTTGCTCTAGGGTGACTCTTGGTTCTATCAAGTTGACAACAAAAACTAGCCAGAACAGACAGTATGACCTGGATTTACAAGCAAAACCAAGCCCTTCTTTTCTTAAGTTTTTTTTTTTTTTATTAATTAGGTATTTTCTTTGTTTACACCAAAATACCCCCATACCCTCCTCCCCACTCCCACTTCTTGGTCCTGGTGTTCCCCTGTACTGAGGCATATAAAGTTTGCAAGACCGATGGGCCTCTCTTCCCAATTATAGCCGAATAGGCCATCTTCTGATACATATGCAGCTAGAGACAAGAGCTCTGGGGGTACTGGTTAGTTCATATTGTTGTTCCACCTATAGGGTTGCAGACCCCTTTAGCTCCTTGGGTACTTCCTCTAGCACCTCCATTGGGGGTCCTGTGATCCATCCAATAGCTGACTGTGTTTGCTAGGCCCCGGCATAGCCTCACAAGAGACAGCTATATCTGGGTCCTTTCAGCAAAATCTTGCTAGTGTATGCAATGGTATCAGCGTTTAGAGGCTGATTATGGGATGGATCCCCGGGTATGGCAGTCTCTAGATGGTCCATCCTTTCGTCTTAGCTCCAAACTTTGTCTCTATAACTCCTTCCATTGGTGTTTTCTTCCTAATTCTATGAAGGGGCAAAGTGTCCACACTTTGGTCTTAGTTCTTCTTGAGTTTCATGTGTTTAGCAAATTGTATCTTATATCTTAGGTATTCCAAGTTTCTAGGCTAATATCCACTTATCAGTGAGTACATATAATTTGAGTTCTTTTGTGATTGGGTTACCTCACTCAGGATGATGCCCTCCAGGTCCATCCATTTGCCTAGGAATTTCATAAATTCATTCTTTTTAATAGCTGAGTAGTACTCCATTGTGTAAATGTACCACATTTTTTGTATCCATTCCTCTGTTGAGGGGCATCTGGGCTCTTTCCAGCTTCTGGCTATTATAAATAAGGCTGCTATGAACATAGTGGAGCATGTGTCCTTCTTACCGGTTGGAACATCTTCTGGATATATGCCCAGGAGAGGTATTGCGGGATCCTCCGGTAGTACTATGTCCAATTTTCTGAGGAAGCGCCAGACTGATTTCCAGAGTGGAATCCTGAAACCAAGATCGCTCCCCTAGATGCTGTTTCTTAAGTTGTTTGATCAGATTTTATCACACTTGCAAAACAAGTGCCTAATCAATTGCATTTTAGGTAGGAGAATGGTTGGATTACAATCAAATGGTAGTGCAATCAATTTGTAGAATAGTATGTAGCTATAATAACCAACCAGTTGATGCCCTGTATTCTGAGAGAAGCACATGCACAATAAATTAGCAAGTAAAAAGGGAGATTTAATAATGCGAATAATGTGTGATTTTATTCTTTCTTAGAAGTAAGAGCACAGGTTTGCATGTAGATACAAGCAATTCTTATGCTGTAAATCATGCCACAGGGCTGGAAGAGGAGCATTCAGCTCAATGGCAGATGCCCTCACACGCATTAGGCCCTGTGTTCTACTTCTAGAATTATAAAAAATTTGAAGTAAAAATATAAAATATCCTGACACTGACATAACATCTTGTGCCCTCCCACTCCAACCTACCTGGGACATGAGTTATCTCTCTGTGCACCGTATCCATGTTGTCTATCCTACCTACCCATCAGTCACTTAGCCATCTTGTTTTTCATACACATAGCTTTAGGGTTACAGTTTGGATAGACATTAGTTTACATAATGTCCTAATTTAGAGGAGATTGTGGAAAGAAACACCATGTGAGGCTGACAATGTGTTTTCTCCACCTAGATGCACTGGACTCATTGACAACTTTGTGCATCCATCCGAGGTTTCAGCAAGAGTTGTCTCCTGGGACATTAAGATGATTACTTTTGGTCTTATGGTTATTTCATTATTAACAGAGCTATGACTACAACATCTGAGTTATTTTTATGGCCCCACAGATTTTAATAGTGACTTGAATAGAAGTCCATTGTCTCCGTCTCCAGGCAATACATTCTCACTGGTTCTCGTGGATGTGAGCTTTAAAGCGAGGGCCTCCTGAACTTAATATGTGGGGCCTCCTCATGACACCAGGCTTGCTCTGGGCTAGCTCTGGGTGGCTGTCTGGGTTAAGGACTGTTTTCATCACCATATCAACTACAGTTAAGGGTGCTTTATTTTTTCATCTAAACAGTCAAAAATTTTTTGTTTTTGTTTTTGTTTTTTTGTTTGTTTTTCGAGACAGGGTTTCTCTGTGTAGCCCTGGCTGTCCTGGAACTAACTCTGTAGCCCAGGCTGGCCTCGAACTCAGAAATCTGCCTACCTCTGCCTCCCAAGTAATGGAATTAAAGGCGTGCGCCACCACTGCCTGGCAGAATTGTTTTTAAAGTTAGAGCAAATGGCAGTTATCACTTATTTTCCTTACGTTATTAGGGAAAGCCAACAGAATTCTGCATTGTGTCTTCTCCTTTGCCATATCCAGGTTAACACATGTAACTCTATGAACATGTCTGCTGTTGTGTTATCAGAGGCTCACTTACGTTTTAATGCCGTGTGGCTGCAGAGAGAGCCGTTAAAAAGCTTGCCTTCCCGGCACCCATGTGAAGGCTCCCATCACTAAGTCCAGTTCCAGGAGACCCAACAGCCTCTTCTGGTCTCTGCAGATGCTAAACACATGTAGCTCACAGACACACATACAATGCAAACACCCATACACATGAAATGGACACAAGGCTTCTTTGGAAAGTCAGCTAGATGGTGTTTTGCTGGGGCAAACACCTGAAGGAGTGTTTCCGTGAAGTGGACACAGGTGAAAGACTAAGGCAGACTCGTGAAGGAATGTTTAGCTGAAGCAGACACAGGGGAGAGGATGCTCTGGTAAAGCAAGCACGTGAAAGGATACATGATGAAGGATTCTTTGCTGATAACATACATGTATTAGTCTCCTGCCTTGCACTGCATAGTCAAGCTGCATTTGTTCGGACTCTATAGACAGATATGCACAAAAAGCTTCTGGTGGTGTGCTGCCGTTTCTTGCTGTTTCTGAGAACTCAGGCTAATTGGCAGAGTGATGTCAGTTGAAACAGCTGCACGTGCTGAGGTAAGAGAGGAGCTGAGGCAAGGCCCAGGGAGGACACGTGATGTCGGAGGGTATAAATAGAATGACGAGTGATGGATAGTGGCTGAGGCTGAGCTTGGCTTGCTTATAGAATTAGCTGTCCCATTGAGTCTTCGCCGATCTTCTCTTCCCTGAGAGAATCACAGCTGAGAAGTTCTCCTGGCATCCCTCCTCGTCCCTCCTTGTTGACTTGACTGAGCTGAGGCCTGGCTGTTCCGACTAGGTTGAGCCACCGATTCTGGTGACCTGATATTTCTGTGAGGTGTTTCCAAGTTGACTGAACTGCCACTGCTAACCTGTGAACTGAACTGCTGATTTCCAGGCAACACAGATGGGAGTTGCTCCAAAGAGCCTTTCTAAACAGGTCCACTTCCCCTGTATCCTTTCTTTTCCACTACCTCTCGTGGATGGGTGGGTTAGAAGGGAGGTTAAAATGTTTAAGAACTATCATTAAAAATAGGTTTTGAAAAAATTAAAGTTACATACACATATAATAAAAAAAGTGCATCAGAATAAAGCACTGTTTTTTGTGATTGGCTTCCCGTGTTCCTGTTTTTAAAGGCACTGAAGCGTCAGCGGTGAAACATCAAGGTTCACATTACTTCAGTCTCTTTTATTATTTTCAAGACAGAAAAAAAAAAAGAGAAAGAAATGCACTTATTGCATCTTATCTTCTTACCCTTTACTCTGTTTTGGCCCTATTATTCTTAACAAAGGGCTTATAGAAGTAGCTCACAAATAGAAAAGTCTAGAGATGGCTTTGTTTTGAACTAAAATGGGTAAACCCCAAGCATGTTCTGCTCCACAACAACTTTCCTCTGGAAAGAGTTTGAAGAGGCTCTTCTTGCCAAAGAATCCACACCTCTTTATGGATGGCCTCGAAGCTCAAGCACTCCTGGAATGTTTGTCCTTGAAACACTGGTTCTTCTTTATGGATGGCCTTGAAGTTCAAGCACTCCTGGTGAATGGTTTGTTTTGTTTTTTGTTTTTTTTTTCTTTAAATAACTTACTAAATTAGATAGAAGAAAATCTGATAAGAAAATTGAATATATTATTGAATATATTACAACTTCTATCTCCTCTTATAGCCAAGCCTAAATTACTATTCTATCAGGAGTCAGGAGCGAAGCGCGAAGCAGCACTGATTTTTCTTTCCCCATCCTTTTGGGAGAGATAGCTGCTATTCAGTTGAGTCTAACATTATCATTTGATGCTTTAGATATTATAAAACAACTATGTGTATGCATTACAGTCGTGTACCAAGACACCCTTTTTCTGGATGGATGGGCTTCATGCCTCTAGGGGCAATTCCAACTACTATGATATAGTAGTATATACACTTATTTTAGGAAAGCCTAAGATATAGATGTTTAAAGTTGGATTCCAGTGTTGCAAACTAATTTCTTTGAACGATAGATTTCATATCTCTTGATTTTTATTGGGCTATGATTTAAATAGAATACTGCATACACATTTTAACTGCTCAGTTCAGTGAGTTTTGGTAATTATATGTCCCTGTGTAAGCAGCGGTCTGAACAAAAGGCAGACACATTGATTACCTCAGGAAGGGGCCTCACTCCATTTTCCACTCAATTCTGCTCCAAAGGAGACATCTACTTTCTGATTTCCATCCACAAAGGCAATCTCTGCCTTGTACTAGCCTCTGTGAACAGAGTCAACTTAGGATGAACTTTTTATCTGACTTTCTTCTCTGAAAAAGGTTTATATGTTACTATACATAGCTGGTCCTTTTTATTGTTAAATAGAATTGTGCTTCCTAAGTGCTTTGCATTTTCATAATCTCACTGTGTAATGATGCACATCTTGACATTTCTTCCTTTTCTGTAGTATCCATACATATATACACTGTGAGCATGCATGTTGACACACAAACGCATATGCTATAAAATTCAAATGCAAGTCTTCATATGTTGACATATATTTTTGTTTCTCTGGGGTAAGCCTATGGCAGTGCAACCACTGGGTTATTGGCAGACGTGCATGTAACTTGTAAAGATACTTCTGGAGAATTCTCCAGGTAAGTTTCATTATTCTGCATTGCTGCCAGCAATGTGCAGGACTCTATGAGGACAGCTGTCTGTATCCTTGTGCACATTTGGCGCTGTCAACCTTCCTACTTTAATTCATGCCCAGGAATGGCTGCTGAGTACTTTTGTACTGTGCACTCATAAGATTTTCAGTAATGTTCATGAGGAGTGGTAAATACTCTACCTCCAGGGGGAAAGATTTAATGTTTTATTAACACATATTTCTCATAGAAGCCCTTTTATAAGTTTAGAAACATTTTTGTTAATTTTTAATTATTTGGTTTTTTTCTCAGTAATTGAAAAAATTGATTTATTAATTTTGTTCTAATTATCAATACATATTAATTGTAAAAATGTATGGGTTCCACTGTCACATTTCCATATATGCATGCATCATATCTAATAACTTTTACTATGAAATGTATATTTAAAACATTGTTTTGTTCAGAGAAATTATTTTTGTATCTATAACATTTTCCTTGTTTATTCTAAAAGAACATAGGTTTATTTTGAAATCTGAAATGATTTATATAATCCTAGCATGAACACTGCTTGGTACATGGATGGTGTTCTATGATATTTAAAACTTGTAGTATTTGATTAAACAGTTCATATCTGTAAAGTGTGTGCTCATAAAGGATTATTTTGTCTTAAAGTTTTGATACCAACATCTTGATATAAATTTTAAAGGATTATTTTGTCTTAAAGTTTTGATATCAACAACTTGATATAAATTTGGTTGATTATTCTATCTTTCTGATTTTGAAAAGATGTATGCATACTGGTTTTATTTATTCTTTAAATTCTTGCTAGAATTTAAAGCAATTTAAAGAAAATATTCTATATATTATTATACTTGGTTTTCTGAGGAAGTTGAATTTATTATAAGATGTGAAATATTCTTTGTTGTCTTTCTAGTTGCCATAAAATTGATAGTGAAAAACCTTTGTGCTCGTAACTCAGTTTCTTGTGTTTTTTGAATACTTTTTTTGATAGGTGTTTATTAGTTCTATTAATTGTTTCAAGGAAAAAATCTATATGTTGGTAGTTTTTATTCATTGTCTGTACTTTATTTCATATGTATATTGTCACTAATTTATGGGTGGTTCCCCAGGCTTTTTTCCTAATGATTCAGCAGAAAAAGCATTCTATACAATTTTGATCGTTTTTCTTTATGAGAGCCTTTCCATGGTTCATTGAAGTGGAAATTTCTGGTTTCTTTGGAGACTCATTTGTGTCAAGTGATTATTTTTGGAAGCTGTCTTGTGAGAGGAGGATTTGTTGAGAACAGACGTGTTTTTCTGGAGGCAGTCCTGTAAAAGGGCATGTGATGCTTTGCTGGAGCAGACACTTGAGAGGGCATATGATGTTTTAAAAAGAATGTAAATATCAACCTACAGAGACTGAGAGGACAATCTTGCTTTAGTTCACCATGCAATGCTTTGCTTGACTTCACTGACAATGCTCTTGCATTGGTACGCCTTGCAACTGCTGGTCTGCACTGATCTTTGCTTGCCATGACATGGCAGAGAGAACTTCTCATGGTATTCTGGCTGCTTCTTGCTATTCCCTCAGACTCCTGCTGATTCAGCAGAGCCTCCTGGTTTCTTCTGGATTGAGCCACTGATACTGATTCATATACGGTGTTTTGGACTAGACTGTTGTTATCCTGACAGTGAAGATTGGAATCACCCCTAAAGAACTACTTCTAAACAGGTCTACAGTCTCTGTTTTCTATTAACCTTTTTTTTCCTCTCTACTTCTGGAAGGTGAGCTAGAAGGGAGGTTGAGGGCTTATGAACCCTTATTATAGTAGGTTTTGAAAAATCTAAGCCTACAGTTCATCACATACTTTGATGAGGTTTTGTGTGCCCTTGAAAATAATTTTCTAGTGTCACTAGGTACAATGTTCTGTTCATGTAAAGTAGGTCATGTTGGTTGATTGCAGTATACAAATTTTAATTTCCTTAACTCTGTTATATCAATTACTGAGCCAATGACTTCAAAGTAATCTTCAAGATTAAATAGGAATCTTAACATACTCTAAATGTACTTTTAAAAACATTAAAATGTGGATCTAAATATAGAAAATTAGAATTACAAATAGGATCCAATTAAGAATAATTAAATGGGCATTCTATAACAAAAAACCTGGTTTCTGTGACAAATTCTCTCAGTGAATTTTAATAGTGTCAGGAGCCACAGTTAGTGAATCTGAAGGCCTTCGAAAAGAAGAGAAGGCAATAGGTTCTGACAACTGGGGCAGGTGACTGTTGAGAGTAATGTGTATTGTGTCTTAAACTAAAACGTGTAAGGGTCTCAAGGGATTCCTGTGTGCCCTCATCAGCTGTGCCACACTCTTTGTGTTGGATATTACCAGCCTCTTGGAAGCTTCTGGTCACCTTCTTTCTGGATCCCTGGCATCTATTCTCCCATCCTTGTCCACATTCACACCAGAGGCACATCGATGGGTTTTGTGCTTGTCCCTGCTTCTTTGCAGACTTCATGTTTTATTTATTTATTTATTTAGTTAGTTAGTTAGTTTTTTTTTTTTTTTTTTTTTTCGAGACAGGGTTTCTCTGTGTAGCCCTGGCTGTCCTGGAACTCACTCTGTAGACCAGGCTGGCCTTGAACTCAGAAATCTGCCTGCCTCTGCCTCCTGAGTGCTGGGATTAAAGGCATGCGCCACAATGCCTGGCTAGACTTTGTGTTCTTATGCAACTGATCCATGCACTTTAGAAGAAGATCCGTCAGAGCTTTTGGAGAGCAACTCATCTATTGCAGTGACGACACCTTGATTTTGGATGGTCAAGGTGTCATTTTGGCTATTTTTGGGGGGGTGTTTTCTACCAAAAGAGATGATTTCCAGGATACAGAGGCATTGTGGGACCAGACTACACTTTTTGACTTAATTATATTTGAACTTATAAAACAATTTTAAAATGTTCTTCTAAGTAATGTAGTATATCTATGTATATATACACTAATCTATAGAATATCTATGTATATATAAAACATATGATTTAATGTCTGAAATATAAATTCATCTTTTTAAAAAACATCAACATAAAACAACTCATTTTGAGGCTTTCTGATAACATTATTTTTTAGTCATTTTACACCTAGAATTAGAACTTTTCAAGAGGAAAGAAAAACATGCTAAATCTAAAACACTAGAGGAAGAGTATTTTTATTGCTGTAATTAAATGTAATCAAAAGTTGGAAATTATGCATCCTGAAGTTGGGCACTGATGCTGAGTTTAGTACTCATGAAATAAAGCTTAGTCTATGGTTTATGAATTAAGTAATTTATTCTTATGAAAATGCTTTTTAGACAAATTAGAGCAATGAGAACATCTAAACCTGTAGTTTAGAAAAATACTGTTCAAAGAAAACACAGACAGAAGCTGATATTTTTCTTGTACTGTAGCTGAATTATTCTTTGTCAACACAAGTCACATATACATATAAATATACCTATATAATATACCTGTGCATACATACATATACATACATATATATATTGGATGTGACCTTCCATCCTTATCCCAGTAACTAATTGTTGTAGGGCCAGGCTCAATGTACCTTTTGGAGTTGGAAATGTATCAATGTATCTATGATAAATAACTCAATTCTTACACTAGTTTTGATCATTTTAAATTTAATTTTAATCAATTAATAAAATTCAGTCATTGCTTTAGAAAAATGGTAAGATTGTAACCTTTCTCCTGACTTTCTTCCTATCTCCTTTCATTCAGGTTTTTCTTTTCTCTGACACAAAGTTTCATTGTATAGATTAGGTTGACCTGAGGTTGTTTATGTAGCCCAGGCATGCCTTGATTAAAGATCCTCTTTCCTCAACTTTCTTTGTTATCATTTATTTTATTTTTTGAAATTATAATATAATTATTTCATTTCCCTCCAAATCTTGAATAAATTCATCCTCTCTGTTTTCATTAATTGATGTTACATGTGCGTGTGTGTGTGCGCATGTGCATGTGTGTGTATGTATTATGTATGTAGGTATGTGTACTCAGGTTCTAATAAAATCTCAGGGCATAGACAGAACATTGACAAGCTAATGGCAAGAGTGTAATGCAACATGACCTCCAGTTGAGTTCCCAAAGAACCCTGGCACTGTCTGAAACCTCACAAACCTAGCCTTTACTCTCTATGTTTCTCTCAGTACATCTTCTGAACCTTCACTAAGAAATGCCCATTGCTTATAGAATTCTAAGATTCTTCTAGCCATTTTCTGCAAACTATCTGGAACTCATTCTACACACCCATTTTATAAGGTGCTGAACCACATTGTGAGGCACAGCCATTGCAATGGCTCCATTTCTCACTACCAATCGCCCATGCTAGCCAGATTTTTATTACTAATACAAATTCCCTGATAAAGGTCAACTTAAAAAGAGCAAGAGCTTATTTCAGCTCATGGTTTCAGAGGTTTCAAGCCATAGACACTTAATTACCCTGTTTTGCATTTATGATGGCAAAGTAGATCATAGTGGTAATATGCATAGGGAAAACCAGCTTATCTTATGGCAGCCAATGAACAATGCCTCAATACATCATCAAGGACTTATTTCCATTACTCTATAACTTCAGAAAATCCCACAACCTTTCACAGTTACAACAGGCTGAAGAAGCCTCGACCTTTAAACAACACTCAAGATATAATTTATAACATGACCTTCTTTTGAAAAATGTAATCCAGTGGCATATGTAACAGAGGATGGCCTAGTCAGTCATCAATGGGAAGAGAGGCCCTTGGTCTTGTGAAGTTTCCATGCCCCAGTATAGGGGAATGCCAGGGCCAGGAAGCGGGAGTGGATGGATGGGTTGGGGAGCAGGGGGAGGGGTAGAGGATAGGGGATTTTCAGAGAGGAAACTAGGAAAGGGGATAGCATTTGAAATGTAAATAAAGAAAATAATTAATTTTAAAAAACTAAAAAAAAAAAGTAATCCAGAGCAATTCATTAAATAGCACATTTCCATGGGCTCTGTATCAGCTCCTGCTTCTAGGTTCTTTCCTTGAGTTTCTTCCCTGTGTTTCTTGGATGATGGACAACAAGCTATGAAATAAACCAGAGAAGACCAAGAGTACACTGTGAAGCATGAGAAGGTAGACTGCCTAAAAGATGACCTCCACCCAGCGCCAAGTGGGCAGAGAGAGAGAGAGCCTAGATAACCACCAGTCAGTGCCACAGGGCCAGGGCAGGGCACAAGCCTGAGACTGTAGGATCCCAAATTTAGAGAACCCCACTCTAGTCCAGGAACAGGAAGCACCCACGAACACAAGAATCCTCTCTTGTTGCAAGACGCACGAGGTTTTATTGGCAGAGCTCTGGGCCGACACGTACCTCGTGCAGGAGGCAGGGGAGTCGGCCCTGAGGCTCGTAAGCTAGGGGTTTTTAAAGAAGCAAAGGAATTTGACAAAGGCACGGGATTGATTCATTAACAGAAAGATTACATGTCAGCAAAAAGGGGCATCAGAGCTTTGTTCCGGTGGGCTTGGGGCTTATCTTTGTTCACATAACAACCAGTTGATGTATATGACTTTACTCGGTGCCAAGGGGTAACAGAAAGGAGATTCCGGCCAGATGGTGTGAACTTTAGATAAGATGACCCTGCCTTTCCTCAGATTGAGGGGAGATTCCGGCCAGATGGTGTTAGCTTAGATAATGTAGCCCCATTTGTCCTTGAATACCTTTTCATCTTTATGGCCAAGATGTTCTTAGGAATGCCTTATCAACAGCCCTGCCTTGGCATGCCTGGGGGCTTGTTCTGCTTTGTTCTCAGTCCCAGATCGGGGCAGTGGGCTCCTAAACAAGTTACAATATTTCATCTTCCTTCAAGACAACTTATCAATGTTGCATGACCCAGGAGGGCAGACCACACCGGAGACAACCTCTACACATACTGTGGCCACATAGCACAAGTGGCGTATAGCATTCATGAGCCCATGACTGAGGTGACCCTAGACACCCACTCAGATGTGTCAGAACTCAGGCATCACTAAGACAAATGAGTAATTGGTGGATAAATAGAAGAGGAAGAGAAAGAAAGGCAGAAGAAAGTATGCACAATGAACAGAGGCAGAACTGGAGACTTGGGGGTAGTAAGAAACAGCCTGATGTGATACCTGGTGATGCCTCCTAAGGCCATGGTGTGATCCTGGCCTGTGCTGCCACTGTAGGCCACTTCAGCAGCAGTCATCTGTTATCACCAAAGGGAAGGCAGATGTCCCTAGTCCAGACTGATGCCTGGGGCATGTTGATGTCTGAAGACTGAGAAGAACAGGTCCCATCCTTCATCTTGGCATCATGGGAGAGCTGACTCCAAAGGTGTGAGGGCACAAGAGCCATCCATACCGCTCAGTGGCCATACCACTCAGGAAAGCAGGCCCTGAACCTTGCCTGGGCAGCAGTAGAGGTGACCCTAGTGGTGAGAGTGCAGAGGAGTTGGCCCCTATGGAATGAGCATGAGGTATCTGGCTCCACAACTTGTCTGTTGTGGTAGCAGGGAGGAGGGACAGATGCCCTCCTCCCCTACTTTTTTCACTCACCACCTATGGCAGGCTGGAAAACTGGGCCTTGTACCTCACAGGCTGCAGCGCTTAGGAGGGAAGGTCCTGTATCTTGCCTAGGCAACACAGTAGAGCTTGCCCTGTTTTGGGGGTTGTGGGTGAGACAGCCCCAAGAGTTTAAGAGCAGAAGAGCTGGCTCTGCCCTTGAGAGCTGTGTCATTGATAATCTATCTGGGTCAGTGGTGGAGAGCTTGCCTTCATAGTGTAAGTGCAGGAGAGCTAATGGGGTCACTAGCTCAGATAATCTCTCAGGCCCAGATCCAGAGCTTTGAGTTGGCCCATCCTAATATCTACCCCATCTCTGAACTGCTGAAGCATGTGAAGGATCCAGTCCTGCAAATTCAAAGCTACAGTATTTCCATGATGAAGGGCAACAACAGGATATCTTAGAGGAGTCCCAATAAGGATTCAGGATTGATAGTGTAGCAGAAGTCAGGGGCCTTGAACCAGACCAATGACTCTTGCAATGAACATTTGCTAGCAAGGACAAAAGGGATACTGTAGGACACACTGTCACATCTTACAGCTTCCATAATGAGATTTTATTTTTGTCTTTGGGGGTGGGTTATGAGGATGAAAACGGGTATAAGGGGATGGGAAGATAAGGGGGATAGGTACATGATATGAAATTCATGAAGAACCAATAAAAAGTTTTTCAAAAAGATGAAATAAACATTTTCCTTTCCCAAAAAATAATGGAAATTTCCATATTTACCCTTATTGTTTAATTCTATGCTTGATCATTATCTAAAACTCAAATGAAGTAAACATTTATGAATAAAGAAACTGTTGAGGGAACACACCATATTTAAGTGATTTCTCTGTGATTATACTAAAATACCCATTTTCAAGGTTTAACACATTCCCTAGTTTATCTACTTCAATAAATGTAATTTTAAAAAGAACATATTTCTCAATTCCCAGTATCTGAATCTAAGTATATAATAGATGTACTTGATAAAAAAAATTGGGGGATGCTTATTCTGAGATAAAGAGCTCCTCTACTGACAGCTATAATTGTTATAGCTTGAAATATCTTGTCTTCAGCTAAAAGACAAGGGCTTCAATTATAAAGAAAAAAATTAAAAATGTGACTCCTTCCTATGGTGACAATAAGATTTGACAAGTAGTGCTTGCCTTTCGGCATCTCCTGATCCCGTCCCTTTTCTCTTTAGAAATGGTTCAAAGAACTCGCTGTACAGAAAAACCACTGCAGCAGACATCTGACCTTTGCGTTTGCCCTAAGTGTCCATTACAGCAAAAGCTTCTGAGGCTTGTTATAAAAAATAAAATAAAACTGCCTCAAAGTGTTTACACTGGCTATGGTGTAAGGCAGCTTTCATTAAGGGATGTTAGACTGTGAGAGAGAGTAATCCAATGTCTTCAGTTGTTCCTGGGATAAAAATGTCGGGTGTCACATGCCCTAGTGAACCGAGAGGAAGAACCTCAAAAGTAATATTTGCAGAGCTGGGTTTATGGCTGCATTTTTTAGGACAAAGGGCACCACTTTTATGAAGTTTGGTGCAACCTTCTAATCTGTTAAGAGTGCCAGTGCGGGTCAGTTTCTGAAAGGCTTTCTTTTGATAGAGTATCTTTTTAATTGATATAATTCTGTGACTGTACTTTTCCCCCCTTTAAAAAATGTCCAGTTACCTCCCTATACTGCCAAAAAGCAAAATAGGAAAATGAACTTCTAACTCTTAAAAGGATGAACATAGTAGGATTCTGTCTCTTAGAATATTTCTCTGCAAATATCCATTCAATGCACACACCAGACCTTTATTCAAAAAGTTTGCTGTTGTGTGGTGTATGTGTGTGTGTGTGTGTGAGAGAGAGAGAGACAGAGAGAGAGACAGAGACAGAGACAGAGGCAGAGTGAGAATACCAAATTAACAATGTTGAGGGGTTCTTTTCTCTTTTCTTTTTTCTCTGTCTTTCTCTCTTTATCTTCTTTTCCTCCTTTCTTTTTTTATTAAACTGGATCTAAGTGCAACTGAAGGGTTATTCCCGGGTTCCAGGGGGTTGTTATGACTTCTCTCTGAAACCTCACCAACATCACTTTTTACTCTTAGCAATGAAGGAAAAGGACAAATGAAAGGCCTGTAACTCAGCAACAAGATGAAGTAGAGTGTGAGCAGATTGGGAGGAGAGTGATGTCCACTTTCCAAGGCAATCATTATCTAAGGTCAGCTGTGTGATAAAAATAATAGTGCCTCTGACGGAGAAGGACCAGACAAACCCTAATCATCCTAGAGGCACAGGAAAGTGGTTGTAGGTAATTGATGTACTTCACACTTAAATATTTGAGACGACTGACTGCCTGGTTATTCTACCTCTGTAAAACAAAGACCTGGGAGTCTACTTCTGATTCCTGTTACCTGCTGGTGGGAAAACAAGCAACTGTCTTGTCTTTGTACTATTATAGCCCCTGCCATAGCTCCACTCAACAAATTACAAGGGCAAAAGGAAACTCATCCCATTCCCAAACATATAACTCCCCCAACCCTCTCAGATCAGATTTAGACTCTAACCCTGAGTCTCCTAGTATAATGGGGAGTCTTTTTCTATGTGCTTTGCTGAATATGTGGGCTCATGCATTTGAAAAGACCTGGCTGAGTACAGAGACCTTTATTTTCCTGCCTCTCCACTCTTTCAATCAGTGTTGGGGAGGGCAGCACCGCTGTAATGCTAGACCACGTCATTCTGAAGCCATCATCTCCAGGATCCTTAAGTGTGGTGGTGGTGGTGGTGTAGAATGCTGTCTTCTGAGCATAACATGGCTCTTCTCATCTTAAAGCAGATATGATTACCTATAAGAGGCCTGTGCAAGATCAGACCTGTGATTCTCATGGAAGAAAGGGACTGGGAGGTTTGTTTCCCCTCTCCCCCAGAATTCTAGCTACTCAACACTTCTAGGTATCTGACCCCCAACACCCAGCTTGCATGTAATCTTGCGTAGCTACACGTGATTTGGGGAAGTGCTGGAGTTTATATGACATGAAATTTTAACTGAAGGGAATTCCATCTACCTAGTTATCAGAAGTTCACCATCTACACAGGGCAGTGAGTTAGGGGTAGGACTTCGTAATCCAGCTGATTGTGGTCACCCACACTGTCATAAATAAATGCTCACACCCATCATTCCATAAGTAAGCTAGAAAAGCTCATTGATTCATCAATTTATTAGTTGTTTTTCTATTGCTGTAATAAAATACCTTGGCCAAGGCAACTTACAGAAGGAAATCTTGATTTGGGCTCACGGTTCCATAAGTTTATCGGACATGATGGTGGACCAGAGCTCACACTTCCAACTGCAAGCATGAAGTAGACAGAAGAGCGGGAAAGGGTGAGGGTTTTAAAACCATAAATCCCCAAACCAAGTTCTCAGCACAAAGGAAATTTGTTTGCTACAGGGGTCAGGAAGCAGAGAATAAGAGTTGAACACAGGAGACAGGGGGCAAGGAAGAAGGGAGCAGGGGAAAGTGGTAAAAGTATTTGTCCTCAAAGATAAAGGACTGCCTCAGGATAGAGAAGAGAGAGATGTGGCACAGAGGAAAATGGCAGTTTATAAAGGTACCAGGGGAAGCCCAGTGTTAAGGAGAGGTGTTTAATTTCAGTTGGCCGTCTTAATTAGGAAAGCCAAAGGGAGTTTTTGATTGCTGGATTTCAATACTTTGATCACTGGACCTTGGTAGTCAGTGTCAGGAGGAAGAAGTGACCCTGTAAGGGAATAGACCGTGGGGGCTAGCTTTAAGCATGTAATATAACAGTTTTTAGCAAGGCAGAGGGAGGGAATGAATAAGAAGGGCAAGCCTGCCAGAGCATGGTGCTCACCATGCTCAAGCTGCCCAGAATCCCTTCACTTACCACAGTAACTTCATCCAGCTCCACAAAGAACTCCATTGAACATTTGAGTTTGTGCAGTTTATGCAGGCCACTATCATTCAAATGGGTAGGCTTTTTCAACAACAACAACAACAACAACAACATCTCCCTTGGTGATGAAGATATAGGCCATATTAGGCCAGATTAAAAGCAGATAAAGTCAAGTTTATTCCGGAATGCTCCTGGGCAGGTTCATCAGTCTCTACGAATGGGGATGAGGACGTTGTATACAGAGGTATGGGCAGAGAAGTTTTATAGACTGCAGGCAGACAGTGATGGCATATCAGTCATAAGCTGGGTAGTGCCCAAGTATGGTCAAGAGCTGAGCACTAAGGCAGGGATTTGAGTGGCTGCCAGCATCAGGGGAGGAGGTTGCAGGTGCCAAGGATGTAGAATTGGGCGCTTGGAGTCTTTTCATAGTTTCCCAGTGGAGTTGGGGTTGAGGGAAGGAGGGCAGATGGGTTTCCCAGCTTATGCAGGGAGGAGTAGGAATTCCAGCCTAACACAAACCACCACAGCCAAGCTGGACATAGATGACTTTGTTTCTTTGGTCAGCTCTTCATAGTCAATCTGTAGTTAAATAAATCCCTGCCCCCTTCCCCTCAGGAAAAGCTCAGGTAGTGGGCTGAGAATAAGGGCAGGAGATTGAAGCATCCAGGTTAACATATGAAAGAAAAGAGGGTCAAAGCCCTAGAGGATCCTGGCCCTGAAGGAGTGTTTGCCCTTTCTTTTGTTTCTTTTTCTTTTTCTAATCTTGTGTTCTGATGTGGTCCTTTCTACTGGGACCCAAGGGCCTAGAATGGAGTACCATCTGACCTCAGATTCACAGCTGGGGTACTAGATATCTCCTCTTTATTCTTTATCCTTTTTCAGATAACAAAATAACAAAAAAAACAAAAACAACAAAAAACAAAAACAAAACAATAAATAACAACGACAACAACAAACTTAAGAAGTCTTTTGGCTGATGTTCTGGGATTTCTCATGGTTTTCTGTGACCTCCCTGACTAGTTTAACAGGCAAGACTTTCTCCTCTCTCTATCTGACAGCTCCTGAGATTTTCAGCTTGTTTTCCTATTGCTATTCTTTCAAATTCTAATAAAGATGTTCACAAGCTTTTTTTCGAATCTCTTACTAATAAGACTAAGAACCCTGAAAGGAAACCGTGATGTCCCTAGGAACAACACAACAAGTACAAACACAGTAATGAAAGATAAGTTAAATTAAATTGACTTCAGCCTGAGGTTGCTTCTGTAGTTTGAGTTCTTGTAACAAAGTGCAACTGAACTTTGTAGCTCCATAACTGACAGCCTGGTTTAGGAATTCACTTAATCATTTTTGTTTGTTTGTATTTGTTTTTCAAAACATTTTTTTTTTTTCTGTAGCCCTGACTGGGCTGTCCTGGAACTTACCTTGTAGACCAGGCTGGCGTTGAACTCAGAGATCCACCTACCTCTGCCTCCCAAGTGCTGGGATTTAAAGTATGTGTAATGGTAATTTTAATATAAATGTATGCAGTTAACTAATACTGTGGCTGTTTTGTTGTTGTTGTTTTGTTTTTTTGTTTTTGTTTTTTAATCCTAGCTAGTTCCCCAATAAGAACACAGAGAGACCAAGATTTATTTAATCAAGCTTCAGGGCACAATACCTGGGCAGTCACTGATCTAATTTAATCCTCTAAGCTATTGTGTCTACCTCCCAGCTAGAATCCCCAAGATAACTGCTTGCATTTTAGTATGGGTCTGGATCTCTGGGCTTCAGACATATTTTTCCATGATGTCTCCTCATAGCTTGAATCTGCCTTACTCTTCTCTCCTTTCCCTGGCTGGCAGAAGTCCCACCCTATTCTCTCTTCTGTCCAACCATTGGCTGATCAGCTTTTATTAACAAGACAGAGAATAAATGGTAAGCATTGTTTATACAAAATTGAGACAGGAGATCCTTCACATAAGCATTTTAATGCCAATGCCATGCTCATATTGAAACAAGATTTGAGGGCAGAGAAATCAACATTTGAATACCACAAAGATAATCTTTATACAATGCACAACAACATTATGTGTACAGGTGTGCACCACCATGCTTTTATAAGAAATAGTGCTGAGCCTCAGGTACCCATGGGATGACAACTGATCAGACCACATTCAAAAGAGGTGAATGCAGAACTCTAGCCCTACAAACTATATGCCCACTTCAGCTTCTTGTCCACAAATAGAGCTTGCTTGTGATGTACCTCTTCTGAACGAAGGGCTGCATGGTTTGTAAACTGCTCTTTCCTCGGACTTAGGCTTAGGTGAGAAAAGAGAAGAAAGCAAACTATGAATGATATTTTAGACCTAAACTCTAGAGCCAATTAATACTTAGTGTAATAGAAGATTCAAATATGACTCTCATAGCTTTTAAAAATTGATAATTAACTATAAACTGAAGTAGAAAAAAAGCTTTATAAGTTTCCATTTAAGGGGGAAATTTATACACTTTGAACAATTTGAATTTGAGGTCCCATTAGGACTTCCAGGATCAAGAAAATGTAGTTTACATTTATTGTATAGCAATTTCCTCTGAGTTGAAATATTTCATGGTAAAGCTCAGTAAGACATAGGAAGTAAAGAATTCACCAGCTTCAGGAAGTTCCTGAAACTGACCAAGTGTACAGGGCCATCACTCCCCAAGGTTGTATAGTAGGGAGGACTACTGAAGAAACCAAGACCAACCTTGCTACCTGGAAGAGATTTGTCAACATGTAGAGTTACTTGCAAGCTGTGCAGAGAGTTCCAGCCTTCCAGCTTCCAGGAGCCTTCATCCATGCTGTGGTCAGCTTCACCTGCTTCTTAGTAGCTTTTACAGTGACTCTTCACCTGTACCTCAGTAAGTAGCTCCAACAAAACTTATTAAATTACCATGTTAGGTTTGTATGGTATCCTTTCGTCTCTCATCATTTCACATCTGGGGTAAGTAGATGTTAATTAATTCCTCTCCAAGAATATTGTCACACACATCTATCCCATAGACTAATGGAGGAATGTTATGACCTGTAGCCTCCCCTCCCCCAGCCTTAATGGTTTCACTGTTTACACCTGGAAGGAGCTTGCCGGCTCAATCGTTCTGCCACGCCCACTGCTGGAACCTGCAGCTTTGCTGTTCGGAGCCATATACTGGTCACCCTGCTACTGGACTCGAATATTATTTGGCAGGAATCGGACCCCTCCCCCTTCCTTCATAACTGAGTGCCGGAATAGTAAAAATTGAACCTTGAGCAGAGACCTTTGTCTTGGTTCCTTCCTTATCTCGCGCAGCCCAGTCCCTCTTCTCTTCCAGGTTTCCAAAATGCCATTCCAGGCTAGAACCCAGGCTGTGATCTGCTGGCCGGGCACAACGATGACCTTTACCATTTCTGTAACAAAATATGTTCTTTAAACATAAAATAGAAAAGGGTTTATTTCTTTCATAGATTTAAAAGTTTTAGTTCAACATAGTGGGGATAACATGTAGAGGAACTAACCTACTTTGCACACTAAGATAGGTTAGTTAGTAAGGTAGGTAAGGTAGTGTACTACCAGACATGCCAGAAGCAAAAGGGAGATGTAGTGTATACTGATCAGGGAAGACATAGCTGCCAAGCTCCTACTAACCTCCTAGTGATCTATCACTTCCAACCAGGTTCTCATCTTCCATATTTCCTCCACATCCCCCAAGCGTATTCAGATTTTGAATCTATCATAGGCTAATTCATTTATAAAGTCAGAATCTTTAACATTCACCAATACACCCAGCATATACTCTACTATACTTTAGACATTTTTCAATCCAGCCAAGAGTAACCATTCCAGAAGGCAATGTTATTTTGACACTAAGTGGTTACAAGGAGCCATTAGATAGAGAAGTTAGAGCTGCCATTATGTTTTGGCTCACACAGTGGCACTACTGAAAGCAGGATGGCAAGAAAACAGGAGCAGGAACACTGAAGAAAGGAAGTAGCAACTGATACATTAAGTTCTCAGAGGATAGGGAGTGCTCAACAGAAGAGGGAAGGGGAGGTTGGTTAATATTTTAAAAAAAGCTGCATTTCAAGAATTTCTCGTTGAAAGACAATTTTACTAATCTATTTATGGTGTGTGTGTGTGTGTGTGTGTAAATATATAAGGTTCCTTTTGTTAGCCAGTTGAAAATGCGTAACAAACTCCCTAATTAAGCAGACAGGAGATTTATCTCTTGATGACAGAGTCTATTGGCAGGTACATGAGTGATCTAGTTCTAATCTTTAATTACAACAAACATGGGAAGAAAATGAAAGGTATTGTCATAATTAGGGTTCCTGTTGTTGTTGTTGTTGATGATGATGATGATGAAACATTATGATGAGTAGCAACTTGAGGAAGAAAGGTTTTATTTGGCTTACATACCTTAAAACACACAGAGAGAAATCAATGCAGGTATTCAAACTGGGTAGGAATCTGGAGGCAGGAGTTGTTGCAGAGGCTGTGGAGGGGTGAGTAGTGTTTACTGGTTCACTCATCATGGTTTACTCAGTGTAAATTTTTAAGGAATCCAGGACCACAAGTCCAGGGTGGGCACCACCCAAAATAAGCTGGGTCTTCCCCCACCAACCATTAAGAAAATGCCCTACAGGAGAGGCACGTTCTCAGTTGAAGTTCCATTCTTCACATGACTTTAGCTTGTGTTGAGTTGACAGAGAACTAGTCAGTATAGACACTATCCAGAAGAGAGAGGGTGAAGAACAAAGGGAGTATTCCCAAATATGCCCATATCAACCACTGCAAGTTCTTGTTACAATGAAAACATTTGGAATAAATGTAGGAACCAGGCCTAGAGTGTAATCTCTCATGTGCTCAAATAGAATCAAAGGTATTCCATGACCTATGTCATGTCTCCAAGTGAAATGAAAATATTGACTCTAACCTCTAAGGTCTGAAGACACAGATATATAGAAAATAATAAAAAAAAAATTAGATCACATGGATACACAGCAAATAATACATTTAAGAGAAATACCCAACTGCTTGTCTGATTGAATCTTCATGGAATGCCAATGAATTTTGTTAAATGGAAAAGGACAATTAGGAACCATGTATTTGCCTTTTAATTTAGTGTAAGCACAAGAGAAAATGCATAGTCGTTTGATAATTGCTTAATATTTATTTTCCAAGTCAAATCTTTAATTTAAGTGGTAGCCAGTTTGTTCTGTGTTTCACTGAGATAGAATGCCTATTTTTAGAGACACCAATTAAGATTTGCTCCTGAGCTTCATAGGTTTGATTTTTTTCCCTGCTCTGATTAACAAATAGTGACGTGAAAGAGCCACTTATTTGGACAGGAGAAGTTGACTTAAGAGATGAAGCCAGCACTTACTCATAGAATAGCCTAAAAACTAATTGATCTTTTGGTAGAAGATCTGATGCACAAAGTACTTTTATTGGAGAGACAGTCTGAAGAATAATGATTAAAGATAAATGGGTCACAAAGTTTATAGCTTGGTTTCTTGTTCTATAATATATTTTTTAAAGAGGAAGAATTTTTAATTTAAAAAAATCTAATTTTTTATCTTTCTAAATTACTTTCCTATCTTAAAAGTGAACTGTCTTATTTGAATTATTAATTACATTGTCTGTGTTCACTTGAGTTTTTATAGAAATATTTTATAGTTATCGAAATAACTAGCATTTTAAATGTCTTTACAATATGTCAAAACTAAAGAATTTCTTTTTCAGTCAATACCTTACTGTGGTTCACCTGGGAGAAGGTAAAATTTTGTGTCTGGGGAAACAATATTTTCTAGCCATGAACTTTAGCTTGGTCATAATTGTCCTCTGGGGGACATCAGAATATTCTAACTAAAAGCTTCCCTGATGTGGACTTAGTTGGCTCAGAAGCTGAAAAAAAAAATGTAAACACCAAGTCTGAAAAAATAAGCAGAAGGAAAAATGAACTAACCTCACAGGAAAGATGAAACCCTGGAGCAGCTTGGAGTCTGATTGAAGAGCCAAGATAATGAAAATGACTCTGCTTTTATTGGTCCCTGTAGGGCATGATCATGTGGTGGGAAATCCTGCCTGAGGTCTAAGGAGAAGAACTAAGGGATAATTGAATTGCCCTTGACAGTAGCTTTAGAAAACCTGAATAGATCTTCCACATATAGCCATCTAAAAATACCGGTCTCTTTGATGATGGAGGGCCCAATGTTAATTGTTTCCTATCTAGTCATTTCATTTATTAGTTCTTAGTAAAACCAAAGAGCTGTCATACAATCAAATTTGTATGAAGGGCTCCTATCAGGCACCGAAGTCACTGCCTTTTTGAGCTCTAAATGAAAAATAAACTGTCTTCAAGACCCTTTGCAGTGAGAACTGTGCTGGCAATGGAGCTTATTTTATGAAAACATCTACTCAGAGAAATGCTATTTCTTTTATAAGGAGTCCCCATCCCTTCACTTCCAGGCCTGTGATGGGTTTTAGAACATAATACTTCAAAAGCTTAAGCTGAAGGACTTTGAGACTATTTCAAAAGCAAGAGGTTCTTGTCTTTCTGTTGAAGTTGATCACACAGTCTTCCTGAGCAAGTTGCTATCACCACTCCCAAGAGAAAAGAATGTCCTTCCCCTGAGTTGAGCCAACATGATCAGTCAGGTTTATTTCCCCTAGTTTATAACCATTGGACCATCTTCTTTCATGGTGTCTTGTGCCTCCAGAATTGTCTACTTCTGTGCCTCCACCCACCCCCAGCCTTGAGCTGAGTGAACAAGCCTCTAACACTAGAGCCAGGCATCTGGCCTTGCTACTTTTACATCTTCCTGCCAGAGAACTGAGAACTGCCTGCCCACTGAGCTGCTGGAGAACCTATTTGCAACTCAATCCAGCTGAAACAAGCAACAGAACCCAGCCCTGGGTTTTCCCATATAAATTCAGAGCTGTTTATGAAATTTTGAGCCTTGATCAGAGAACTTTGTCTTGGCTCCTTATTTCTCTCGAAGTCCTTCCCATCCACCCCCAGCTTTTCTTTCAGGAACCCAGTATCCTGTGGCTGCTGGCGGATACATACTTCTTATCAAATCTTGCATAAAAACACTCTGCTTTATTTGCATCTCAGAATTTTCATTTTACTATGTATTTTCTGTGCCATGTAAAGCACATATTAGTAACTTTTTGTGTACTTTCCCTCCCATCACACTGGAGTTGTAGCTGAGAACTCCCATCTTGATCTTCATGTAGATGGTAGAAAAAAAGAAACACTGGGAGTGGATTAGCCTTTTGAAATATCAGTGCCCACACCCAGTAACACACCTCCTTTAATAAGGTCATAACTCCTAATCCTTCCCAAACAGTTCCACCAACTGAGGAGCAAGTATTCAAAAACCTGAAGCTATAATGGTTATTCTTATTCAATCACTGCATGACACTTCTTGGTCCCCATAAGCTTGTGGACATATAATAATGCAAATTTTGCAGCCAGAAAAATAAGAGCAGCCCTACTTGCAGAGAGAACTGCTGAGGGGATTTGGTCTATCTTGTCCTTTTTATGCAGACCTGATAGATAAAGTCATTTGGGGGAGTATTACAGCCTGTGAATATATCCTGGTTTCCTGAAAGATGTCAAAAACTTCAAGCAACACTCTAAGGCTGACATTTTCCATTCTGTCTTTACTTTTTTTTTTCTTTTCCATTTTTTATTAGGTATTTATCTCATTTATATTTCCAATGCTATACCAAAAGTCCCCCATAGCCACCCACCCCCACTCCCCTACCCACCCACTCCCCCTTTTTGGCCCTGGCGTTCCCCTGTACTGGGTCATATAAAGTTTGCCTGTCCAATGGGCCTTTCTTTCCAGTGATGGCCGACTGGGCCATCTTTTGATACATATGCAGCTAGAGTCAAGAGCTCCAGGGTACTGGTTAGTTCATAATGTTGTTCCACCTATAGGGTTGCAGATCCCTTTAGCTCCTTGGGTACTTTTCTAGCTCCTCCATTGGGAGCCCTGTGATCCATCCATTAGCTGACTGTGAGCATCCACTTCTGTGTTTGCTAGGCCCCGGCATAGTCTCACAAGAGACAGCTACATCTGGGTCCTTTCGATAAAATCTTGCTAGTGTATGCAATGGTGTCAGCGTTTGGATGCTGATTATGGGGTGGATCCCTGGATATGGCAGTCTCTACATGGTCCATACTTTCATCTCAGCTCCAAACTTTGTCTCTGTAACTCCTATCAAGGGTGTTTTGTTCCCAATTCTAAGTAGGGGCATAGTGTCCACACTTCAGTCTTCATTTTTCTTGAGTTTCATGTGTTTAGGAAATTGTATCTTATATCTTGGGTATCCTAGGTTTTGGGCTAATATCCACTTATCAGTGAGTACATATTGTGTGAGTTCCTTTGTGAATGTGTTACCTCACTCAGAATGATGCCCTCCAGGTCCATCCATTTGGCTAGGAATTTCATAAATTCATTCTTTTTAATAGCTGAGTAGTACTCCATTGTGTAGATGTACCACATTTTCTGTATCCATTCCTCTGTTGAGGGGCATCTGGGTTCTTTCCAGCTTCTGGCTATTATAAGTAAGGCTGCTATGAACATAGTGGAGCATGTGTCCTTCTTACCAGTTGGGGCATCTTCTGGATATATGCCCAGGAGAGGTATTGCTGGATCCTCCGGTAGTACTATGTCCAATTTTCTGAGGAACCGCCAGAATGATTTCCAGAGTGGTTGTACAAGCCTGCAATCCCACCAACAATGGAGGAGTGTTCCTCTTTCTCCACATCCACGCCAGCATCTGCTGTCACCTGAATTTTTGATCTTAGCCATTCTGACTGGTGTGAGGTGGAATCTCAGGGTTGTTTTGATTTGCATTTCCCTGATGATTAAGGATGTTGAACATTTTTTCAGGTGCTTCTCTGCCATTCGGTATTCCTCAGGTGAGAATTCTTTGTTCAGTTCTGAGCCCCATTTTTTAATGGGGTTATTTGATTTTCTGAAGTCCACCGTCTTGAGTTCTTTATATATGTTGGATATTAGTCCCCTATCTGATTTAGGATAGGTAAAGATCCTTTCCCAATCTGTTGGTGGTCTTTTTGTCTTATTGACGGTGTCTTTTGCCTTGCAGAAACTTTGGAGTTTCATTAGGTCCCATTTGTCAATTCTCGATCTTACAGCACAAGCCATTGCTGCTCTGTTCAGGAATTTTTCCCCTGTGCCCATATCTTCAAGGCTTTTCCCCACTTTCTCCTCTATAAGTTTCAGTGTCTCTGGTTTTATGTGAAGTTCCTTGATCCACTTAGATTTGACCTTAGTACAAGGAGATAAGTATGGATCGATTCGCATTCTTCTACATGATAACAACCAGTTGTGCCAGCACCAATTGTTGAAAATGCTGTCTTTCTTCCACTGGATGGTTTTAGCTCCCTTGTAGAAGTTCAAATGACCATAGGTGTGTGGGTTCATTTCTGGGTCTTCAATTCTATTCCATTGGTCTACTTGTCTGTCGATATACCAGTACCATGCAGTTTTTATCACAATTGCTCTGTAGTAAAGCTTTAGGTCAGGCATGGTGATTCCACCAGAGGTTCTTTTATCCTTGAGAAGAGTTTTTGCTATCCTAGGTTTTTTGTTATTCCAGATGAATTTGCAAATTGCTCCTTCTAATTCGTTGAAGAATTGTGTTGGAATTTTGATGGGGATTGCATTGAATCTGTAGATTGCTTTTGGCAAGATAGCCATTTTTACAATGTTGATCCTGCCAATCCATGAGCATGGGAGATCTTTCCATCTTCTGAGATCTTCTTTAATTTCTTTCTTCAGAGACTTGAAGTTTTTATCATACAGATCTTTCACTTCCTTAGTTAGAGTCACGCCGAGATATTTTATATTATTTGTGACTATTGAAAAGGGTGTTGTTTCCCTAATTTCTTTCTCAGCCTGTTTATTCTTTGTATAGAGAAAGGCCATTGACTTGTTTGAGTTAATTTTATATCCAGCTACTTCACCGAAGCTGTTTATCAGGTTTAGGAGTTCTCTGGTGGAATTTTTAGGGTCACTTATATATACTATCATATCATCTGCAAAAAGTGATATTTTGAGTTCCTCTTTTCCAATTTGTATCCCCTTGATCTCCTTTTGTTGTCGAATTGCTCTGGCTAATACTTCAAGTACTATGTTGAAAAGGTAGGGTGAAAGTGGGCAGCCTTGTCTAGTCCCTGATTTTAGTGGGATTGCTTCCAGCTTCTCTCCATTTACTTTGATGTTGGCTACTGGTTTGCTGTAGATTGCTTTTATCATGTTTAGGTATGGGCCTTGAATTCCTGATCTTTCCAAAACTTTTATCATGAATGGGTGTTGGATCTTGTCAAATGCTTTTTCTTTGTCTAACGAGATGATCATGTGGTTTTTTTCTTTGAGTTTGTTTATATAATGAATTACATTGATGGATTTTCGTATATTAAAACATCCCTGCATCCCTGGAATAAAACCTACTTGGTCAGGATGGATGATTGCTTTAATGTGTTCTTGGATTCGGTTAGCGAGAATTTTATTAAGGATTTTTGCATCGATATTCATAAGAAAATTGGTCTGAAGTTCTCTATCTTTGTTGGATCTTTCTGTGGTTTAGGTATCAGAGTAATAGTGGCTTCATAAAATGAGTTGGGTAGAGTACCTTCTACTTCTATCTCGTGAAATAGTTTGTGCAGAACTGGAATTAGATCTTCTTTGAAGGTCTGATAGAACTCTGCACTAAACCCGTCTGGTCCTGGGCTTTTTTTGGCTGGGAGACTATTAATAACTGCTTCTATTTCTTTAGGGGATATGGGACTGTTTAGAAGGTCAACTTGATCTTGACTCAACTTAGGTACCTGGTATCTTTCCAGAAATTTGTCCATTTCATCCAGGTTTTCCAGTTTTGTTGAGTATAGCCTTTTGTAGAAGGATCTGATGGTGTTTTGGATTTCTTCAGGATCTGTTGTTATGTCTCCCTTTTCATTTCTCATTTTGTTGATTAGGATTTTGTCCCTTTGCCCTTTAGTGAGTCTAGCTAAGGGTTTATCTATCTTGTTGATTTTCTCAAAGAACCAACTCCTCGTTTGGTTAATTCTTTGAATAGTTCTTCTTGTTTCCACTTGGTTAATTTCACCCCTGAGTTTGATTATTTCCTGCCGTCTACTCCTCTTGGGTGAATTTGCTTCCATTTTTTCTAGAGCTTTTAGATGTGTTGTCAAGCTGCTAGTATGTGCTCTCTCCCATTTCTTTTTGGAGGTACTTAGAGCTATGAGTTTCCCTCTTAGAAATGCTTTCATTGTGTCCCAAAGGTTTGGGTACGTTGTGGCTTCATTTTCATTAAACTCTAAAAAGTCTTTAATTTCTTTCTTTATTCCTTCCTTGACCAAGGTATCATTGAGAAGAGTGTTGTTCAGTTTCCACATGAATGTTGGCTTTCCATTATTTATGTTGTTATTGAAGATCAGTCTTAGGCCATGGTGGTCTGATAGGATACATGGGACAATTTCAATATTTTTGTATCTGTTGAGGCCTATTTTGTGACCAATTATATGGTCAATTTTGGAGAAGGTCCCGTGAGGTGCTGAGAAGAAGGTATATCCTTTTGTTTTAGGATAAAATATTCTGTAGATATCTGTCAGGTCCATTTGTTTCATAACTTCTGTTAGTTTCACTGTGTCCCTGTTTAGTTTCTGTTTCCACGATCTGTCCATTGATGAAAGTGGTGTGTTGAAGTCACCCACTATTATTGTGTGAGGTGCAATGTGTGCTTTGAGCTTTACTAAAGTGTCTTTAATGAATGTGGCTGCCCTTACATTTGGAGCGTAGATATTCAGAATTGAGAGTTCCTCTTGGAGGATTTTACCTTTGATGAGTATGAAGTGTCCCTCCCTGTCTTTTTTGATAACTTTGGGTTGGAAGTCGATTTTATCCGATATTAGAATGGCTACTCCAGCCTGTTTCTTCAGACCATTTGCTTGGAAAATTGTTTTCCAGCCTTTCACTCTGAGGTAGTGTCTGTCTTTTTCCCTGAGATGGGTTTCCTGTAAGCAGCAGAATGTTGGGTCCTGTTTGTGTAGCCAGTCTGTTAGTCTATGTCTTTTTATTGGGGAATTGGGTCCATTGATATTAAGAGATATTAAGGAAAGGTAATTGTTGCTTCCTATTATTTTTGTTGTTAAAGTTGGCATTCTGTTCTTCTGGCTGTCTTCTTTTAGGTTTGTTGAGGGATTATCTTCTTGTTTTTTCTAGGGCGTGGTTCCCGTCCTTGTATTGGTTTTTTTCTGTTATTATCCTTTGAAGGGCTGGATTCGTGGAGAGATAATGGGTGAATTTAGTTTTGTCGTAGAATACTTTGGTTTCTCCATCTATGGTAATTGAGAGTTTGGCTGGGTATAGTAGCCTGGGCTGGCATTTGTGTTCTCTTAGTGTCTGTATAACATCTGTCCAGGCTCTTCTGGCTTTCATAGTCTCTGGTGAAAAATCTGGTGTAATTCTGATAGGCTTGCCTTTATATGTTACTTGACCATTTTTCTTTACTGCTTTCAGTATTCTATCTTTATTTAGTGCATGTGATGTTCTGATTATTATGTGTCGGGAGGAATTTCTTTTCTGGTCCAGTCTATTTGGAGTTCTGTAGGGTTCTTGTATGTTCATGGGCATCTCTTTCTTTAGATTTGGGAAGTTTTCTTCAATAATTTTGTTGAAGATGTTTGCTGGTCCTTTGAGTTGAAAATCTTCATTCTCATCCACTCCTATTATCCGTAGGTTTGGTCTTCTCATTGTGTTCTGGATTTCCTGGATGTTTTTAGTTAGGATCTTTTTGCATTTTCCATTTTCTTTGATTGTTGTGCCGATGTTCTCTATGGTGTCTTCTGCACCTGAGATTCTCTCTTCCATCTCTTGTATTCTGTTGCTGATGCTGGCATCTATGGTTCCAGATTTCTTTCCTAGGGTTTCTATCTCCAGCGTTGCCTCACTTTGGGTTTTCTTTATTGTGTCTACTTCCCTTTTTAGGTCTAGTATGATTTTGTTCATTTCCATCACCTGTTTGGATGTGTTTTCCTGTTTTTATATAAGGACTTCTACCTGTTTGGTTGTGTTTTCCTGTTTTTCTTTAAGGACTTGTAACTCTTTAGCAGTGTTTTCCTGTTTTTCTTTAAGGACTTGTAACTCTTTAGCAGTGTTCTCCTGTATCTCTTTAAGTGAGTTATTGAATTCCTTCTTTATGTCCTCTACCATCATCATGAGATATGCTTTTAAATCCAGGTCTACCTTTTCAGGTGTGTTAGGGTGTCCTGGACTGGGCGAAGTGGGCGTTCTGGGTTCTGATGATGGTGAGTGGTCCTGGTTTCTGTTAGTAGGATTCTTACGTTTACCTTTCGCCATCTGGCAATCCCTGGAGTTAGTTGTTATAGTTGTCTTTGTTAAGAGATTGTTCCTCTGTTGATTTTGTTACCCTCAATCAGCAGGCGTGGGAGACAAGCTCTCTCCTCTGAGTTTCAGTGGTCAGAGCAGTCTCTGCAGGCAAGCTCTCCTCTTTCGGGGAAGGTGCACAGTTATCTGGTTTTTGGACCTCCTCCTGGCTGAAGGTGAAGGCCCAAAACAGGATCTTTCCCAGAAGCTGTGTTGCTTTGGCCAGGAAGGTGGCCGGTTGTCTGGAGCCGAAGATGGCGCCGCCTCAGAAGCTCTGCGACTCTCGCCCGTCCCAGAAACGGCTGGCGTCTGTATTCCACACGGTCACCCGTGCAGCCTGCCCTCCGCGGAGTTCCGGAGCCAAGAAAGCTCCCGCCGGCGCCTGTGACACAAACCTCTCAGGCCGGGCAGACCCCCTTGCTCTCACCAGGAAGGTGGCCGGCTGTCTGGAGCCCATTCTATGTCTTTTTATTGGGGAATTGAGTCCATTGATATTAAGAGATATTAAGGAAAAGTAATTGTTGCTTCCTATTATTTTTGTTGTTAGAGTTGGCATTCTGTTCTTGTGGCTGTCTTCTTATCAGTTTGTTGAGGGATTACTTTCTTGTTTTTTCTATGGCGTGATTTCATTCCTTGTATTGCTTCTTTTCTGTTATTATCCTTTGAAGGGCTGGATTCGTGGAAAGATATTGTGTGAATTTGGTTTTGTCGTGGAATACTTTGGTTTCTCCATCTATGGTAATTGAGAGTTTGGCCGGGTATAGTAGCTTGGGCTGGCATTTGTGTTCTCTTAGTGTGTGTATATCATCTGTCCAGGCTCTTCTGGCTTTCATAGTCTCTGGTGAAAAGTCTGGTGTAATTCTGATAGGCCTTCCTTTATATGTTACTTGACCTTTCTCCCTTACTGCTTTTAATATTCTATCTTTATTTAGTGCATTTGTTGTTCTGATTATTATGTGTTGGAAGGAATTTCTTTTCTGGTCCAGTCTATTTGGAGTTCTGTAGGCTTCTTGTATGATCATGGGCATCTCTTTCTTTATGTTTGGGAAGTTTTCTTCAATTATTTTGTTAAAGATATTAGCTGGCCCTTTAAGTTGAAAATCTTCATTCTCATCCATTCCTATTATCCGTAGGTTTGGTCTTCTCATTGTGTCCTGGATTTCTTGGATGTTTTGAGTTAGGATCCTTTTGCATTTTGTGTTTTCTTTGACTGTTGTGTCAATGTTCTCTATGGAATCTTCTGCACCTGAGATTCTCTCTTCCATTTCTTGTATTCTGTTGCTGATGCTCGCAAATATGGTTCCAGATCTCTTTCCTAGGGTTTCTATCTCCAGCGTTCCCTCTCTTTGGGTTTTCTTTATTGTGTCTACTTCCCTTTTTAGTTCTAGTATGGTTTTGTTCATTTCCATTACCTGTTTGGATGTGTTTTCCTGTTTTTCTTTAAGGACTTCTACCTGTTTGGTTGTGTTTTCCTGCTTTTCTTTAAGGGCCTGTAACTCTTTAGCAATGCTCTCCTCTTTAAGTGACTTATGAAAGTCCTTCTTGATGTCCTCTATCATCATCATGAGAAATGTTTTTAAATCTGGGTCCAGATTTTCGGTTGTGTTGGGGTGCCCAGGACTAGGTGGGGTGGGAGTGCTGCGTTCTGATGATGGTGAGTGGTCTTGATTTCTGTTAGTAGGATTCTTACGTTTGCTTTTCGACATCTGGTAATCTCTGAAGCTAGCTCTTATAGTTGTCTCTGTTAAGAGCTTGTTCTTCAGGTGACTCTGTTAGCCTGTATAAGCAGACCTGGGAGGGTAGCTCTCTCCTTAGTTTGAGTGGACAGAGTATTCTCTGCAGGCAAGCTCTCTTCTTGAAGGGAAGGTACCCAGATATCTGGTGTTCGAACCGGACTCCTGGCAGGAGTTGTGTTCCACTCACTAGAGGTCTTAGGATCCCGTGTGGAATCCTGTGTGGGCCCTTGTGGGTGTCAGGCAACTCTGCTGGCAAGGTGGCCCAGGGCTCGAGTGGAGGGGAAGGGGCTTGTGCCCCTGGTCAGGCCCGGGTAGTCTACTTCCCTATTTACCGCAGTCTCAGGTTCTGTGCGATTGGATTGGGGCAGACGCTGTGTTCCACTCACCAGAGGTCTTAGGATCCTGTGGGGAATCCTGTGTGGGCCCTTGCGGGTGTTGGGCGAGACTCCGCTGGCAAGGTACCTTGGGGCTCGAGTCCTGTCTTTACTTTTAAGAATACGGTATCTTTCAAACCATTTCCTGCCAATCCATCTAATGTAGCCCCACCAGGCTCTCCACATCCCAAGCCCATGCCAATTTCAGATTGATTTTAATCCGTGTGTGTGTGTGTGTGTGTGTGTGTGTGTGTGTGTGTGTGTTGATTTCTTATCTCAAAGAATGCTTTGCATTGAGCATCATGGAGAACTTAAAAATGAGAAAACAGATTCCATTCTCAGGCATTGATTAGGAGAGAGAACACAGACACTAAATACAGAGGAAAGATGCCAAAACCAGAGGCTTCACATTGAAGAGACAGCTGAGGAAGGACAATGGTGACTACAGAGGTTGAGGGCTGCTGTGGAGCTGAGGGGTAGGGCAGAAAGTCCCCAAAGCTAAAACAGCAGGAGAAAGGACAGCATGGGAGAAGATGCTTCCCACCTCAGGCCCAGCTCAGTTATTCCAGGAATTGAGGAAAGGTAGCCCAGCAATAGGAATCTTCCATTTTAACAAGTTCTGAAGGTTGCAGGCATTTTTGAAAGGGCAAAATATACAGGGGAGGTCTTTAGAAGAGATCATTAAAAGTGAATGACATCCTAAGCAGTTAGTCCCTAACTACAGGTACAATAGTGACAGTGAGGAGGAAACACGTGTTCAGCTGTACAGAATCACTCTCAGCACCCCAAATTTCCCTTAATCATGTAGGGAGCTCACTCAACTTAGGCACTACCCAGAGTAAGTGGTTTTTGGGCAGAAAATAATTTCAGGACTACCCAGTATAAAACAGAGTTTTATTAAGAATAGAAAGGAAAGTACTTAAATAAACCACACACACACACACACACACACACACACACACACACACGAACTTCTCAAGAAACAATGGCAGTTTATTGAAAGATGTTTGTTTGTTTTCTTTTTTTATTAGATATTTTCTTTATTTACATTTCAAATGTTATCCTCTTTCCTAATTTTCCCTCTGAAAATCCCCATTCCCTCCCTCCTCCCCCTGCTCCACAACCCACCCACTCCCATTTCTGGTACTGACATTCCCCTATACTGGGGCATAGACCCTTCACAGGACCAAGGGCCTCTCCTCCCATTGATGACCAACTAGGCAACGCTCATCTACATATATAGCTAGAGCCACAAGTTCCACCATGTATTTTCTTTGATTGGTGGTATAGTTCCAAGGAGCTCTAGGGGTACTGGTTAGTTCATATTCATGCTTCTCCTATGGGGCTTCAGTCCCCTTCAGCTCCCTGGGTATTCCTCTTGTTCCTTCATTGGGGACCTTGTGTTCCATCCAGTGGATGATTGTGAGCATCCACTTCTGTATTTGCAAGGCACTGACAGAGCCTTGCAGGAGACAGCTATCAGGCTCCTGTCAGCATGCTCTTGTTGGCATCTGCCTAGTGACTGAGTTTGGTGGTTGTTTATGGGGTGGATCCCTGAGTGGGACAGTCTCTGGATGGTCCTTCCTTCCATCTTAGCTCCAAACTTTGTCTCTGTAAGTCCCTCCATGGGTATTTTGTTTTCCATTCTAAGGAGGAGCGAAGTATCCACTTTGGATTTCCTTCTTGTTGAGTTTCATGTGTTTTGCAAATTGTATCTTGTGTATTTTATGTTTCTGGGCTAATATCCACTTAACAGTGAATGCATGTCATATGTGTTCTTTTGTGATTGGGTTGCCTCACTCAGGATGATATCCTCCAGATCCATCCATTTGCCTAAGAATTTCATAAATTTAATGTTTTTAATAGATGAGTAGTACTCCACTGTGTAAATGTACCACATTTTTTGTATCCATTCCTCTGTTGAGGGACATCTGGGTTCTTTCCAGCTTCTCGCTAGTAAAATAAGGCTGCTATGAACATAGTGGAGCATGTGTCGTTATTACAAGTTGGAACATCTTTTGGGTATATGCCCAGGAGTGGTATTGCTGGATTCTCCAGTAGTTCTATGTCCAATTTTCTGAGGAACCGCCAGACTATTTCCAGAATGGTTGAATCAGCTTACAATCCCAACAGCAATGGAGGAGTGTTCCTCTTTCTCCACATCCTCGCCAGCATCTGCTGTCACATGAATTTTTGATCTTAGCCATTCTGACTGGTGTGAGGTGGAATCTCAGGGTTGTTTTGATTTGCATTTCCCTGATGATTAAGGATATTGAACATTTTTTTCAGGTGTTTCTCGCTATTCCATATTCGTCACTTGAGAATTCTTTGTTTAGCTCTGTACCCCATTTTTTAATAGGGTTATTTGATTTTCTGGAGTCCAGCTTCTTGAGTTCCTTGTATATATTGGATATTAGTCTCCTATCAGATTTAGGAGTGGTAAAGATCCTTTCACAATCTGTTGGTGGCCTTTTTGTCTTATTGACAGTGTCCTTTGCCTTACAGAAGCTTTGCAATTTTATGAGGTCCCATTTGTCGATTCTTGATCTTACAGCACAAGCCATTGCTGTTCTGTTCAGGAATCTTTCCCCTGTGCCCATATCTTCGAGGCTTTTCCCTGTCTTCTCCTCTATAAGTTTCAGTGTCTCCGGTTTTATGTGGAGTTCTTTGATCCACTTAGACTTGAGCTTTGTACAAGGAGATAAGAATGGATCAATTCGCATTCTTCTACATGATAACTGCCAGTTAAGCCAGCACCATTTGTTGAAAATGCTGTCTCTTTTCCACTGGATGGTTTTAGATACTTTGTCAAAGATCAAGTGACCATAGGTGAGTGGGTTCATTTCTGGGTCTTCAATTATTTTCCATTGTTCTACCTGACTGTCGCTGTACCAGTACCTTGCAGTTTATATCACAATTGCTCTGTAGTACAGCTTGAGGTCAGGCATGGTGATTCCACCAGAGGTTCTTTTATTATTGAGAATAGTTTTTTGCTATTCTAGGTTTTTTATTATTCCAGATGAATTTGCAAATTGCCCTTTCTAACTCCTGGTTGTGCTAGGTTGCCTGCATGGAAAGTCCTCTGGGGACCATGAAACTGTTCACCGAGTTTGCGCCCAAGGTGGCTGGAGATGGCGCCGACCTGAAAGAAAGATGTTTTTAACATAAATATGTACAGGGGTTGAGAGAAACAGAAGATATGAAATACCCAAGTGTTGGGGCCTGCCTGCAGCTATAATGTCCGGGTTCAAGCCTGGGAGGCATCTTGGAGCTGAAAGAAAAGGAATCTAGGTGGAAGAGGGAGAAATGGAACCAGGACAGGATTCTCATCAAGTCTCAACTTTAATGGTGGCAGACACGCTTTATAAAGGAGAGGGGAGGCCCATTCCCAGGCACACCAAGTTTCTTGTGAAGTTGTCAGAATTGCCTTTTAGCAGGAATTCACAGTTAGGTGTTAACTCCAGAAAATCTTGGAGAACAGGTTTGGCCTCAGGCAGGTAGCAGGCAGTGGCACAACAAAGGAGAGGGATGAGAATCAGCACAGCTGGTGGCTCTGCCTCAGTGGCAGAAGGTCTAAACCAGCCTGTCTAGGCTGAAGGAGGTTACACCCAAGTGAGGATCTGAGGTCCTCAAGGGAAAGTAGGAATTATCTGGTATAAGTTTAGCAGTGTGTGCCATTCCCGAGGTGCTCCACTTACATCTAAAGTGTTGCTAAGAGGACCCCCCCGCCCCGTCCCCATGTTTACCTTTTTTTTTTTTTTTTTATAAATGAGATCATAGAATGGTTCTGGAGATGCTTTGGGTGAAAGGATAACCTAATATGGTAAAATCAGTAGGTTTACAAAGCATTTTTTGTGAGGTTCCTAGAGGTCTGGATTTCTAGCTGTGAGGGGAGAAATGTGTTAAGCAGTTGTTACCTGTGCTAGAATTACTATGTCGAAGCTTGAAGAAGGTTCTAATCAAACTCCTGGATGGGGACATTCTTTCACTTCTCATGTCCCTGTGGTTTTTCTTGTTCCTCTACCCAGCCCCATTAGGGAGCCAATGAAGAGTTCCCATGCTGAGAGATGAGGATTACCAAAGCTGTTTGCTGGAAGGGAAGACACTTACTACAAGACTCTTAACCTTTCAATATATTCATGTATGAGGCTAGATTTTTTTTTAAAAATGTATTTTATTTATTGATTGATTGACTAGTAGGTGTGTGTGTGTGTGTGTGTGTGTGTGTGTGTGTGTGTGAGAGAGACACTCATATTCATGCATATATTCTGTGACATGTATTTGGTCTGACGCACTCATACATATATGCTACGACATGTGTGGTCTGACACACTCATGCATGTGCATATGCTATGTCAAGTGTGCAGTCTGAGGATAACTAATGGAAGCCTGTTCATTCATTTTACCAAAGCACTGGTGCTAAGACTTCTGTGAGACCCACTTAAAAACTTCCTGACTGAGAGGACTTCCTGACTGAGAGGACTTTCTGACTGAGAGGACTTCCTGACTGTCTGGGGTTTCTGTCTCCTGGAGTGAGGCAGACATTGGCCTTCTGCATCAACAATGAGGATCATCAACCTCAAAGGGTTGGATATTTTTTGACAGATCTCTATAAGTAAATCTCTTGGGTTTTAAAAAGTAAACTAATAATATAGACTATTCTTTGCATGGATTTCCTGAAGACCGCTATCTATCACATGTGCTCAGTGTACTTGGGTGATCTTGCGTGTTACTGATACATTTCTCGCAAACTTTAGAAAGGGAGACAGAAGAGAGAAAAACTCAAATACTAAGCAGGAATAATAGATGGTTACCACAAATAAGACATAGTTGCCACTAGTAAGATATAGTTTGCTACGCACGCTCCAGTGAAGTTTGCTTGACAGGCCAAGAAGCCTGGAAGCACTCACGAGGCAAAGAGTTTCAGAGAAACTCACCTCTGTGAGGAGCAGGTGTGGCGGCAGTCCCAAAGGCACCAGGGACTGCAGCTAAGTCTTATGACTTGCACCTGACTTCCTCACCTGAATATAAGCCACAACCATCACGAGAGCTGCGCAGGTGTACCAGGATACTAGCGAATCCATTTTGGTGGAGATATGCCCCTGCTGCCCTGATTAGCTGAAGCTGCGTGCCTGGTGAGGTGGCGTGGCCTGCTGTGCGTGGATGAGAACTGAGAGTATTTAAGAGTGAGAGGCCCAGGGTTCGGGGGAGATATAAACAAGGAAGATATAAACAAGGGAGATATAAACAAGAAGAAACAGGACTGAATAAACATGTGCAGAAGGATCCTGTTGCAGCGTCATTCTTCCTGGCCAGTTGGGCACGCGCAACACACCTCCTGGAACCTTGGCGTTCTCATAACCTGTATACTCATACCCTATCCCCGTGTTAGTCTGGTGTATGGATTCCCGTGCTCTCTTTCAGTATTATTTTATTATAAGTGTCTTTAAAGATCAATTTCTGACATAGCTAAGCCTTTGCCAGTGTTCCAATGTCCCAGAAAATCCTTGAAGCTGACAAACTTGGAATTTAGTAGGAATTCAGTAAGAAGGTTATCTATTCAGTAACATTCAAATTTACTTCTTGTAGAGACAGTGAAACTAATTAGGCATTACAAAGAATGGAGCCGGAATAGCTCAGGGCTGGTCTGCAGAGTGTTTACTTGAGACAATAACCAGCCTTACCCAGACAAGGGAATTCACAATGGCCTAGTGAATAGATGGGTTTAGCATGAAAGAGTTAGGGAAACCCCCTGAGACAGGTTTCTTCACTAGGCCCAAAGAAACAGCATAAATCAGGCATTTACTAAGAACCCCTGGTGGTGCGCTTAACAATAGACTAGCATTACACCTGGCTTTCTTCTTAGTGGCAGCGGCCTGGTCCCGCCTTCTTTTGATGTATACATTCCTTATGTATTGTGTCACTGTAACTCGGTGCATGTATCTCTCCTGGTTTCTTGTTATTCTTCTGTATAAAAAGTTAGATGCTCGACTCTAAAAATTACATTCAGCTTCTACACAATCTCCTGTGTTGTGTCTGACTGTCATTTATTCGCTGACTCCTTGTCCATCTGCAACCAGAGACCCGTTCTATGCAGACAAGGGACCAAGGGGGTCTGCAGCAATAGTTACCAGTAATAAGAGATAGTTACTACTAATAAGAGATAGTTACTACTAATAAGAGATGGTTACCACAAATAAGAGATAGTTGCCACTAATAAGAGATAGTTACCACCAATAAGAGATAGTTACCACTAATAAGAGATAGATATTTACCACTAATAAGAAACAGTTACCACTAATAAGAGATAGTTACCACTAATTCTCAATAAGCCACTACCCCACAACATTCATTCATCACTTGGTGCTTAGATACCTATGGGCCATATAAATTCTCCAGCTCATCTATAAAAACATATTTATATAAAAATGATAGTCAACACATAGATTTAAAGCAGGGAAGACACTAATTAATGTTTAAATAATAAAAGCACATTTCATAGAAGTTGTATGGTGTCATGGAATGGTTATTATGTTGTATACAAAGAAGATCCTTTCATCTTAATTTTTGGGAGATATCTGGAGGAAGCAAAGACAAATGCATGTGCTACATCTGCCACATTTAACTGAAAGTTCTGTTGACATTTTTCTGAATCAAGTCCTCATGAAGATTTGTAGCCTGGTCACTTTGTGTCTTGTCACTAGGACACCTGTCTGGACAGCTAAAGTAAATTATTGATTGCTTTCTGAACACAGCAGGAAGCACTGGGATTCCCTGCCTTAGCATTCTTTGCATCAATTTCTTGGAATGCTCTCTTCACATCTCTCACCTGATGACAAGTAAGGAACACAAATGTTACCTTCTCTAAGTTTTTCCTGACTCTACCTTCCACATGGACTAACAGAGTCCAGAATTTTCTTAATTCAGTGCCTCCCTGACCATCAATGGAGGCCATATCATTCATCAGACCTTGTAATATCAAGCTCCAAGTTCAATACTTCCCTTAGAACTAAAAAGATACTTAGGAAATTCATAGAAACAGGTGATAAAGAACCCACCCCATCATAATAATTTATAATTTCACAATTTTATATACTAATGGATCAATGTTTCCTCCCCCATGAGAATTGAAGACTAGGCCTCTGCTAGATAAGTTACAGGGATAAGACCTCAATCTGTGTGGGGCAGAGGCATGTGGTTATCTGGTGATCTTGGTTACAACTCTGGCTCTGATGTCTAGCTGTGAAGAATTGGATAAGATACATCTTCTCAGCTTTCATTTTTCTTATCTGCAGAGTTAGATTTGATTTATCAGATCTCCTCAAGGGACTGATATTCTACAGACTTGACTTTCACTACTTTCTAAAATGAACTTATATGCTACTAAAACCAACCAATTTAGATGCTCTTGACTTCCCAGTTTAAGATCATAACATAAATTACATTTCAATACATATTAAATAGAAATTGTACTGTATTTATTTATTTATTTTGTATTCAAAATTTAAAAGGACAGTCTACACAAAAAATTACACACATACGCTCACATATATGTGGCATATATATATATTTATATATATATGTGTGTGTGTGTGTGTGTGTGTGTGTGTGTGTGTATGTATGCCATATATATATATATATCTCCATTCAATTTCCATATTCTCCATTCTGTTTTCTATGTCCTATGATATTTAAATCATACATGAATATGGAAGTTTTATTTGTTTTTAACCTTTACTTTCTAATTTTATTTTACCTAAGAAATTCCTTTGTCCTGCCTCCTAGAATCTATCAGCCCTGAGAAGTCTAACTAGTCTTCAGACAATTATTAAGTCTGCCACTGCCTTCTCCCTGCAGTCTATATCCCATTCTCACTTCCTCAATCCTTCTCTCTCTTGGTTTCTTTTCAGGGAATGTCAGCCACACCATTCGTCTGAGAGGGACTGCATGTGCACCCACCACATGACTTCATTTTCCTTTTATAGATGGGGATACAGAAGTTTAGAGAGATGACCGATTTTGCCACTGCTACTCAGGTTATACGGAAAAAATGAGATTTGTCTTTTTACCCCATTATGCTTCATTTCTCAGTCACCAGGCCACACACTGACCGGAACACTGCTCTGGAGCAAACTGTGCTGGGAAACAACATGAAGAGCTTCTCCTGGATTCTGCTGCAGGGGTCAAGCAGCCCAAGGCAGGGCAGCTGTGACTGAGTTCTTATCTCTCTGAGGGGATCATTTCCCAGAGTTGCAGAGTTTTCTCTTCCTTGGGACAGTCTTTTCAGTGTACATAATTATGTGTGGGAGTCAGACAGGGCATGATAGGGCCAGACCACTGTTTTCCTATTGTTCATAGGAAGAAACTAAGTCAAGTTCTTGTCATACAACCTGCTCTGAAATGTGTAGAAACTATCCTTCAGTGGTTTCTTCTAGAAAATGCACACAAACTACAAGTCTTTAAAGATATCAGTAAATCAAATTCAAATTTGCCTGTATTGGTTATTAGGTTGTTTATTTATGTTTTTATTATTTATTTATTTATTTGTTTGTTTGTTTGTTTGTTTATTTTTTATCAACTTGACCCATGATAGCGTCATTTGGGAAGAAAAACCTGGAATTTAGAAAATACCTCCACCAGACTGACCTTAGGAAGAACTGTGCCTAGAGTATTTCCTTGATTAATGATTGATGTGGGAGTCCATTGTGAATAGTTACCCCCTTTTGACATATAATAGCAAGTTGAAGGATTATGGAGAGCAAGCTAGCAAGCAGCATTCTTCCATCCTCTCAGCTTCACTTTCTCTATTCATGGTCTTGCTTAAATTCATGCCCTGACTTCCCTTGATGATTGACTTTGACCTGGAAGTATAAGTCAAATAAATCCTTCCCTCCCCAAGCTAATTTTGATTTTATCACAGCAGAAGAAGGTAAATTTGGAATGTACCCTTGTTTTTTATGTGATATGCTGCTCTCACACTGGAAGCTTGTTTGGCAGAAGATTTCATTCTAGCTCTTCAAACACTGTATCATGAATTTTTTTTTTCTCAACCATTTGCATGCATTGTAGATGTCTCATGTCTTTTCTGACCATTTCCAGGCCTCCATTTTACTCTCAGTAGGTATCTTGTCCTTTGGAAAGCTTCAGAAGGACAGAAAAGAGCTGAGGTGGCTGTCCTGCATACTGTGTACTTCAATGAATAAATGCTCATAAAATTAAGATACGTGTGTGTGTGTGTTAAATCTACTTAGCAAACATTTATGTCAGGATCATGTAATCTAGTAACCCCAAATTCACCTGCTTGCCTAGCAGCTATAGGCTACACAGAGGAACAGGTAACCTTCATAACATATGGGTCCCATCTGGTCCCTGCTTCTCCCTACAACAGCTCAAATATGAGTGTGAGAGTCACTGATGATATAACTATCGTACCAGCTGCCTTTCTTATAGCAGAAAAAAAAGGACAATAGAACAAATTATGTAGTTGGGGAAGTGGAAAAATAAAAGGCTCTTAAAGGACATATTGATGTGAGTGTATTTTGTTGCAATGATGAAGACTTGTCTTTGATGTTACAGATATAATAAAAGTTAAACCCCCCCGAGCTGTGTCTCTAGTTGCATATGTAGCAGAGGATGGCCTAGTTGGCCATCAATGGGAGGAGAGGCCCTTGGTCTTGCGAAGATCATATGCCCCAGTACAGGGGAATGCCAGGGCCAGGAAGCAGGAGTGGGTGCTTTGGGGAGCAGGGCAGGGTGTAGGGTGGGTATACATGGCTTTAGGGATAGCATTTGAAATGTAAATGAAGAAAATATCTAATAAAAATTAATTAAAAATCATATATCCTTATAAGAATCAATTGTAAAACTATAAAAATACATAAGAAACATTTTAAAAAAATAATGAAGAACACCCCCACCCAATTGATGCTGCTGTAAAATACATTTATGAGTTAATAAACTTACGTTAGATTTTCAAGTTTGACATACCTGGGCTAGATACCTGGACTTTGTTTGTATTATGCTGACATGTTTCCATTAATTATTTTTCTTGTGATAAGAAGCTATGACATATGGAATGAAATCTCTGGAGGGTTAAATTTTATTATGCAAAGATTTTAGGATATAGCCTTGCCCTCAAGAAACTCTTTAGACTCTCACCTGTTAGCATTCCACATAGGTGAGAATATCATTCCTGAGACAATCCCCGGCCCTGCCCTGTGCAGAAGACACCCAGAGGCTCTAGGCACCACTAATATGAGCAAATAAGTGGTGGAAGAGAAAGAGAAGCAGAAGGATGTGTGCATAATGAATAGAGACTTGAGGGTAGTGAGGAACAGCCTGATGAGAGTATTGCTTGCTGCCACCTGAGGCCATGGAGAAGTCCTCTCTCATGTTGATGCGAGGGGCCATGTCTGGGTCCATGACCCTATAGCAGTGGGGGTCTGTGTCAATGACCATGGCCCATGTAACACATACAGACATCTGTGGTCTGGGCTGCCCCCTGAGGCCCTGTTGATGTCCAAGGGCTATGCAGAGCTGAATCTACTCCTCTATGGCTTTGGTACTCAGGAGAGACAGCCTCATACCTCGCCCGGGAAGCTTGGGAAAGCTGGCCCTGAGAGGAGAGCAGAAGAGATGGCCCACCTCTCATGGGCTTTGGCATTTGGGGGAGTGAGCAGGCCCTGAACCTTACATAAGCAGTAGAGAAGAGAAGAGCCTGGTGGCATCAGCAAGGGAAAGTCTGCCTTAGGGGTATAAAAACAGGAGAGCTGTCAGGCTGACCAACTCAACCACTACCCAAGCCTAGATCCAGGGCTTTGAACTGGTCCACCCTAATATCTTCCCCCATTTAATGAACTTCTGGATCATGTGAAGGGGCTTGACCTCCAGAACCAACACTGCTAGATCTTCATGACAAAGCTCAATCAGAAAGAAGTCCTAGTGAGGATCCAATATTGATAATGTAGCAGAAGCCAGAGTCCTCTCACCAGACGAGTGAAAAGCTGTTTGGGAAAAAGTGTATACTGTGTGATATACCATGACATGCTGCAGCTTCCACTGTGAAGCTTTGTTTGTTTGTTGTTTTATCCCCATGGGGAAATTACAAGGGCAGAGGACAAATATGGAGGAAATGGGAGATGAGTGGACTTGGGATGCATGATGTGAAATTCACAAAGTCAATAAAAAGTAAAACAAAACAAAACAAAACGAAAACCTATCTACATGTATTGTTTCATCAAACATGTCTTGAGGGCCCAGAACTTGGCTACTGGTGATGAAAAGATATTCAGAAGACTTTCATTCTGTGAAAACCTCCAGGCAGCATGGAGAGGCACACCCAAGAGGAATACGTGCTTAGAGAAGTGTGACCAAGGAAAGTATAGGCTGTAATGGGCTCTAACATTGGGAAAGAGTGTGGATGGGATAAGAATGGATGCAAGAGAGATGCAGGATGGATGCAGGGGGAATGCAGGGGGGATGCAGGAGGATGGATCCAGGAGGGATGCAGGAAGGGTGCAGCAGGGGATGCAGGAGGGATGCAGGAGGGATGCAGGAGGGATGCAGGAGGGTGCAGGAGGAATGCAGGAGGAATGCAGGAGGGATGCAGGGGGCATGCAGGAGGGATGAATGAAGGGTGCAGGAGGGACGCAAGAGGGATGCAGGAGGGTGCAGGAGGGATGCAGGAGGGTGTAGGAGGGATGCAGGGGGGTGCAGCGGGGGATGCAGGAGGGATGCAGGAGGGATGCAGGAGGGTGCAGGAGGGATGCAGGGGGGGTGCAGGAGGGATGCAGGAGGGATGCAGGGGGCATGCAGGAGGGATGCAGGAGGGATGCAGGAGGGATGCAGGAGGGATGCAGGAGGCATGCAGGAGGCATGCAGGAGGGTGCAGGAGGGATGCAGGAAGGATGCAGGAGGGATGTAGGAAATTCATTTTTTTTCCTTCCTTTGGTTGTTAAATCATCACCATGCTCACAGGTAGGGATTATCCTTGCTTAAAGAAAAGCAATACTATTGAGATGACATTTTATCAGCCTGGTTGAGACTTCATCTTTTAGGATTTGCACAGTTTCTCTCAAGCTGGGTGCTAATCCTCCTGCTGTCCTCTCTGTCTGATTTGTTGCTGACAGTCACTCTGCCACCCAGTGTGGTATATGTCAACACAAGTAGCTAAACCCTCTCCCTGTGAAGAGTTATTTTGTTTACAAAGAGCTAAAACTAATAAAAATTTCAACAGAGTCACCTTTTATTCAATAAAGACAAAAGCCATCTGTCACCTTCCAACTAATCATTTGTCAAGTTGGATGCCTGAACAATTGATATGCTCCATTAGTCTCATAAACAAGAAAATGAAAGCCAAGAATTCATGGTCATTTGTTTACTGGTCAGTGTGGTGTTTCCATGAGGTGAGCGTTCAAAAAGGTCTTCCCAGAGCACCTGCAGGCGCATACACAAACACACTTCTCAAATGCAATCATTTTGTATCAGTGACAAAAGTAATCTACTATAGACAGACTTTGGGCAGTGATATATCAAGCAGGGGACAGCTGTATTAACTTCCTGCTAGGCAGAAGTATTTTGGGAGACAGAGTTTGAAAAGTAAAAGATGGAGTCTTGAAGCAACTCAGTCTTCGAGTAATAACTTCTAAATGTGCAGTAAGTGAACCGCGGACTTGTTATGTTGCTTGGATTAGGAAAAAAGACAGAAGTTTTGGCTAGGTTGTGACCAATGGCCATGTTTGAGAAGAAGTGACTGTCTCTGGATATTTTGCAAAAGTAGAAATATTTTGCATGGATAGGATTTTGCTGAAAACTGTAAAACGATTTTTTAATGTTGTCCAGTGAAGGTGACCACTCTTCTTAAGTGGATTCAGAGATGAATGAATAAATATATGATTCATACAATTTAATGAATTGATAAATGTCACACAAACAACCGGGGTAGTGAAAAACAGTTTGCTAAAATGATCTGGCTATAAATGTTGGGAAATCTGATGATTATGAAATACTACGTAACTGCAAGGATGTCCCTTTGGCTGCTCAAACAGAGCATAATCAAATGCTTTACTGTTGATTGAAAGAAGGAAAGGACAAAGCGAGAGTCCAGGTCTGTAAGCAGCTTAATATCAAAGGGGAAAACCAGGAGGGAATGTAATGAAGCCATTGAATAAAGCTCTATAAATGCATTCTGAAATCCCTTTTTGGAATATGCACAGCTGGACTTAATCTAAGAAGCAAGAAAATGATTGGCATGTTCCATGCCAAAGTGCTCCTGCACAGGGCAGAGCATGCCCATCAAGTGGCTTGGTGGGCAGTTTTTGAATCCTACTCAGGATAGCTTAATAAAAATGGAAATTTTTGAGCAAGCATTGAGAGGCTATCAGAAGTGCCAAATAATGGAAGAAAAGCTTTGGAAAACCAGCATGAGATATCCTAGTGCCTAAGACTCCACACCACGTCCCCACTCCTCTGAGCCGTGATTGCTGCTGTGCCTCCCACCCTTATGATTAAATCTCAGTCTGGTAGAGCTGTTCATGAACAGCCCTCACACCCAACACTTTGGATGCCCTGCCCTCTTTTAATTGCTTTCACAGGTTCAGGCTCTCCGGGAAGTGAATTCAACTGGATGAGCTAAAGGATTGTCACCTTTCCATGTTACATGGGGAGAGAAAAAAAAAACAAAAAAACTATCTTCCTTAGATTTCCAGAGTGAGTGATGGAGGTTTACTTCGCTAACATTCCCACAAAACATCTCTCTCTTCTGCAACAGGATGTGGGGGGAGGGCATGCCTCAGCCAATTAAAAGATATCAAGAAAATACCTCTAATATATATGAAATAAGGGCACATCATGTTATCCTTACCTGGAGATTTGTTTGGGAAATTATCAGTCTACATGATCTTCAGCACGGTGAATTTCAGCATGCTTTCATGTCTTGTTCAATAGTAATTATGATCACTGATGGCTGTGACGGTTTTTCTTAGTTATTAACTAGATAGAATCCACAATCAACTGAAACACATGCCTCTGGGGCAGGGCTGTAAGGCTTTTTTTTTTTTTTTTGGAAGGACCCATGGAGGTCTTTCCACTGAGAATGCTACCATTTAGAGGCAGCCCAGACAAAAGGAAATCAGAATGAAAAACCTCTTGCCTTTAGGCTGTCTAACTTCTCTAGTGTGTGCCGCTACCCTGATGCTACCTCAGCTCTCATCCCTCATTAAAATTGGATCCCAACTTCTCTAACCATATACAATGTGGATTGAAGACCTTACATCTTCAGAAATCCTCTGAGCCTTCAACAAAAGATTAGAATTGCTGAGGCGCCCAGCCTTTGTGCACTGTGAAGCTACCTTTCCTGGTTCTTACCCTCTGCAACCTGCAGACAGCCATTGTTGGACTACCCAACAGGTTTAAGTCAACCAAAGGAAACCCCTGGTAATATCTTTATGCTCTCAGTTCTGCTCTTCTAGAGAATACTGACTCATACAATGACCCTGACAGTGCATTTGGAACTAGCAGTAAAAGTAAATGTCCTGAAGCATCATGCAGTTATTTTAATTCTCTTTTAGATTTGGTGAAGCATCAATCCTTGACTGACTTACAGAGTCAATACATACTTTATGTAGGCATGAGTTTTGTAATGACCATAAGCAGTCTATATGGACATGTTGATGAACAATGTACCATGCTCTCTTTTCAGGAATAATATCTCCATATTCCATCTCTTGTGAATGCTGCCAGAAGATAGTCATTCCTTTTTGTGAACTACTCAGCTGAAAAAACCACGTCATTGATGATCACACTCCTTTTTATAATCCATTATTTCCAAGGATTGATTAGTATTCATATATATCCCTATGGATATACATATTTGTCCATCTATGGTGGTTTCAATATGTTTGGCCCATGGAAAGTGGCACTCTTAGGAGATATGGCCTTGTTGGAGGAAGTTCATCACTGTGGATGGTTGGCTTTGAGGTCCTATGCGTAAGCTCTACCCATTGTGGAAGTGAGCCTCCTCCTGGCTGCCTGCTGAAGAGAGTCTTCTCTTGTTTGCTTTCAGAACAAGATGTAGAACTCTCGGCTCCTTCAGAACCATGTTTGCCTGCATATTGCCATGCTTTTTGTTATGGTGTTAATGGACTGAACCTCTGAAACTGCGGGTCAGCCCCAATTCAGCGTTGTCCTTTATAAGAGTTGCCTGGTCATGGTGTCTCTTCACAGCCATGAAACCATAAGTAGACACTACCTTAATCAATTAGGACAGGAATATGGAATTTTAGCTACACATTAAGTCAGCTGCTGATTGTTAGAAAGAAGAGGTTCCATCCCTCTTGGTTCACAGGTATGGTGTTAAAGAACATAAGAACACTTAATGTTCTCCCTTGAACTTTGAGTGTTATGTCTTCCTGAGATAAGCCACTCAGACAAGTATTTAATCTCAGAACTAAGGAAAATTTGATGTATCCACAGATGAAAGCTATTCTTCAGAGATATCACTAGTCTAATATTCTAGAAATCTAGAATATATGGAATGGGAACAAGGAAAAAGATCTGTGGATATATCATTTTTGAATACCCATCAGTCTGCTATGAAAATAATAGCAGACTGTTAATTTATGCATGGCTTTGTGACTTAGGTGGCCAAGAACAGCTAGTAGCCCTGCTCCACCATCTCTCATGGCACTTTTTCCAAGCTGCTACCATAATGAAAGTGTCATCCATCTTTTCCTCATTTCTATAAGTCCAGAGGCTTATGGATAAAGCATAAAACCATGCACTAGATCCTTAAGATTAGCAATAGGAAGACTAGGCTTCCGACCAAGATTCATAAAAAGGGATATCTTCAGAGAAAGAAGATTTGAATGTCAACGACCTAAATGTTGACATTTTATTATGGAGGCTTGAGTTGGCTGGCAAAGAATTTTAAGATAGAATAAATATTCTCTTAAATGGGATATACATGAGCACCATTGCATACAGTTATATGATCAGGTATACAAGTCTATGAAAGAAAGGGTATGCGTTTTAGCACAAATTAAAGTCAAATATTTACCATTAAAAATAAATTTTATAAATACTGTTAATTTTGGACTCGAAAGAGGGCTCAGTGAATAAGAACACTTGATGCTATTCCAAAATCTCTCTGTTTTCCAGCACCCACATCTCCAGAAAGTGACTTTATTTTCTAAGTTATCTTCCTGGCTTTAATAATAATGTTTAGATTGTAAAGTGGATAGTAAAATGTACTAGGGTGCCAAAAGTAACACAGACGTTGTTGTTGTTGTCCTTGATTTCCTTTCATGACCACATGGGAAGACAATGTTGTACAAGATACTACACACTTTGGCTGTAGTACACGGAGAAACCAATCTCAAAGCATTTGGGAAACTTCCTCTAGATGTCTAGATAATGCTTATAGTAGAAGAAAGTGTCATGCAGGCTGATGTGGGAGAAAACATACTAGTGTTTTTATCTAGTGCTGCACATTGCAATGCCAACCTGTCAGTCAAGATAGTCATGGGTGCAATAGTGGCACAACTGTTATTTCTGATTGATTTTAAAGCCTGCTCTATAGGAGGGAGTTTTGTGCCTGGTTCTGTAATTCTGATCAAGAGCCCATGGCTTGGGTGAAGTCATAGGTCCTAAGGAAGAATCGGCTATTATTATTTTTCTTTTTTAAAAATTATTATTAATTTTATTAGGTATTTTCTTCATTTACATTTCCAATGCTACACCAAAATCCCCCCATACCCTCCCCCACACCCCCCTAAACACCCACTCCAACTTCTTGGCCTTGGCATTCCCCTGTACTGAGGCATATAAAGTTTGCAAGACCAATGGGCCCCTCTTTCCACTGATGGCCGACTAGGCCATCTTCTGATACATATGTAGCTAGAGACACGAGCTTCGGGGGGTACTGGTTAGTTCATATTGTTGTTCCACCTATAGGGTTGCAGATCCCTTAGGCTCTTTGGGTACTTTCTCTAGCTCCTATTTTTATTTTTCTAATTGACTATGCTGTTAAATTGTATTCTAAATATTTATGTTTATGCCCAAAGATCTGGGATACTTTCAACCTTGACCAGTGAATCAGATAAGCTTTTTTTTTCAGTTGGCAGAAGTTATTACTGAGATGGACAACAGGTCAAAATTATGGGACTTCAAATATCACATCCTCTAGGCTTACTGAATATTGAGGAAAGGGAAACAGAAACAACATAAGAGCTGGAGTATGGAGAGGAATGCTGTGAACTGTCTGGATGTGATATGGCTATTGCAACAATGCACTCATAGCAGCAGCAATTTCCTTCAAAGACTCACCCAAGATTCTGGCATAGTTGAGGTTGATGATCTCTTTACTAAGGAACTGTGGGTATCAAACAGTTAAATAAAGGAAAATCATTCCGTTTTTTGAAGATCTGTCCACTGGTAGAGTTGTTGTGTTCCAGTGGGTGTTCTTACATGTATACACGTGTATACACATATGGATAGTACTAACTGGACTTAAATTAAGAGTAAAAATGACAGAAAGTTGGCAACAAGAGTGGAGGGTTATATGGAAGAATGGTATGGGGAAAATGGGGAACACATGTGATCATGATTAATTGTTTCCATGTATAAAATTCTCTAGAATTAAGAAAAAATAAAGCAAGAAAAATTTTTAAATGAAATGTATCAGGGCAACAAGTTAGTGACATGTGTTGCTGCAGGATTTTTGTTCTTTTCCAGATTGTGACAACCTTAACAACGAAGTAGTATTTAAAGATATTAAAAAGTTACCAGCTTCAGGTGTCGTTTTTTCCTGAAGAATATGTCTCTAAACAGCTGCTCACCTACCAAGATTGAGCAGAATATGTGTAGGAAGGTGTAAATTAAGGACACAGGACCTCTAAAATCAAGGACATGGCATCTCTAATGAGAGGAACTGTGAAAAGACACTCTGACCTTAGTGTTTATATTGGGAAGTTTATGCTAGAAAGACTTTTATGGATAGAACTTCTTTGACTTAACCAGGTCAGATTTGATGAAATTCATATCCACAGAAGTTTAGAATCATTATTCTGCCAATGGCCTGAAGTTATTAGTGAGCAATGATGGAGACCACAGAGAACACCTAGCAGACATGATGTAATCATAAATTTTCAACATCCCTCTCTTTTCTATTGGGGGATAGAACAGAAAACCATTTTCCTTGCATAATTTAATTAACTTGTCACTTTATTTTGGAGGCTTGCTAATTCATGATCTGAAAGGACTGATTTATGTAGCATCATGCAAACCATCGCTGGATGCCGAGGAGAATTTAGCAACCTAAGCAGAATGTGACAGCCGAATTATTTTTTAATTAACATCAATTATGAAATGAGTTCGAAAGATATTTACTGCCTAAGCTATAAAGCCTGTGTCTTATTGGCCTTAATTTCTTAAAAAAATCACTTGAGAACTTTTTGCTATTTTGTACTCAGATGTTAATGTAACATTAAAAGTCAATAATTGTCATCCTACAATGCTATAAATTATTCAATGGAGGTTATGTTTTTGTATTTATTGATGCTACTTATTATTCTCCTTAAAATATCTCAAAGATGTGGCTGGAGAGATATCTCAGTGGTTAAGAGCCCAGATTGTTCTTATAGAGGACTATATTTGGTACCCAGGACCCATTTGTGGGCTCACTGTAACTCCAGCTCCAGGAAATCTGATGCCCCTTTTGGCCTTCTTAGGCATTACCCCCTAAAACACATATGTATAACTTTAAAAGTAAAATAAATCTCCTTTAAAATTCTCAAAGTTATAACTGTTATTAGTGATTATCATGTCATGCTGAGAGAGTGCCACTATAACAAATTAGCTTACAAAAATGTTATGATGCCAAAGAAAAACATAAAAGTATGAAGGACAAAAACACAGATAGTTTGGCAGACTGCACTCTAAATTTTTAAAGTGTTAATAATTGATTTAATGTTGTTTCTAAGTATCAACTGCCTAAACAACTTTTTCAAAAGTTCTTGTTAGAATATTAGGAACTTATCTTGGAAAATATGAAAATTAATATTCTTTTGTATGGGTAGTTTGTAAATTAATAACTGTAAATATTTAATATTGGGGGCATTGGTAATCAAGAGAAAGGGAGAGTGAAACCTGGGCAGAAGTGTGAATTCAGAAGATGCTCTCAGGGTCTGATGGATTGTAGAGTCTCCCTGTCAGAGAACTAGTGCTGTGTTCTTCCAGGTCAAACTCAGGAAGGTACCTAAGGGTCAGGTCATAGAGTGGGAAATAGATTATGGAAAGAAGCATCTTTTGTGTACTATAGATCTACATTCCTGCAGGACTTGGCTACAGGTCATCAACTCACATGGCACGTGAAGTGGATTCTTGGGATATGGCCTCTACTTGTACACAAGCAATAACCACTGTACTGGCTAGTTTTGTGTGTCAACTTGACACATGCTGGGGTTATCACAGAGAAAGGAGCTTCAGTTGGGGAAATGCCTCCATGAGATCCAGCTGTGGGGTGTTTTCTCAATCAGTGATCAAGGGGGAAGGGCCCCTTGTGGGTGGGGACAACTCTGGGCTGGTAATCTTGGTTCTATAAGAGAGCAAGCTGAGCAAGACAGGGGAAGCAAGCAAACCAATAAGGAGCATCCCTCCATGGCTTCTGCATCAGCTTCTGCTTTCTGACCTGCTTGAGTTCCAGTCCTGACTTCCTTTGGTGATGAACAGCGGTATGGAAGTGTAAGTTGAATAAACTCTTTCCTCCCCAACTTGCTTCTTGGTCATGATGTTTGTGTAGGAATAGAAACCCTGACTAAGACAACCACTGATAGAACTGGATAGGAGGGCTCAGTGACCATCACTTCTACCTTAGCCTCAGCATTTCACACTTAACTTCTCTGGTCCTCTTGAGATTTGGCCCCACTCTCCAGAGGAGCAATGTGTGGGAGTAGCATGCCAAAGTCAACTGGAGCCGAACTTTATCTTCTTATACATGCTTGTTTCCCTGGTTTCCAGACTATACTTTCTAATGATGTTGAAGCTGATTCAAGAATTCTGAACTTATCTTAGAGCCTGTTCTGAGACTGACAATCCACAGTTCTTCACCTTTATGCCAGAAAAAATAACTGAGGGGAAACTGGCCAAACATGTGAACAGTCTTGATGTTCCAACACATGTCTTACCTGCTGATGTGGAATAAAGAGTCAGGAAAGAAGAGAATTCCAACAAGGAGTTGAGTGCTGGACAGTGGTTTTGCCTTCAACTCTGTTCAAGCAGAGGATTATAAACATTCTATAGAAGATATTATTCCTTCAGGGTGTTATAAAACTGCATTTGTTGAACTAGGATAGTATAAGATTTTACTTAGCTGATTGTGCACTTGATGTACAGTACTTGAATATCGAGACAATAGCACATAGATTTCCAGTTGTCCTCCTGGACCTAGCCCTGCTGATACTGTGATGTGTGAGCTCAGTATCCTGTATGAAATTATTTGAGTTTACCAATGCTGACAAAAGAGAGCATTATGCTTAGTCCCCAGCACATTGCATGGCATATCATAAGTACCAGAGAAACATTGCTAAAATGATACATTAAACTACTGACTCCTCGCAAGCAAATTATGAACACTCACCCTCCAGGAGCCAAAGCTCAGATGGGAGGAAGGGAGCAGAGCTCACCATGACTACAGAGTAGGTGCCTGTAAATCACCTGCCAGTGTTTCTCCTGATTCCTGTATCCCCAGCGAATGACACCTCTCATTATTAATTCTGAAGTCTGTGGTCTGTGAATGCCTGGCTTTCATCAGCTCATATTCAGTCACTGAAGTGTGCTGTACTCAATCTAAAATGTGTGATCATTTTTTAACATCATAAAAGTTCTCACGAAAATACATCTTGCCACCTAAATAATTTAGCGTTTATCCTAATTGGTGAGTTTCAGCACTTGTCAAAGTATTTACTTGATTAACTCTGAAGCGGTGACATCCTGAGACTAGACACAATTTTTATTTAAAACTGTCTCTTAAGTTTTTGTGGCTTTCAAATTTTAATCTACCTGTTAGGATATTTTTTTCATAGTTGATGATTCTTAACAATATTCATCAATCCATGCTTAGCCTCTGATCCCCAAATCACCCATTTAGGTTCTTAAGTATAGTGCACTCTGGAACACCCATTTTGCATTCCAGAAGATTTACCCTGTGTTATTCCTGTGAGAGAGTGAACGTTGGGCTCTCTCTTTAACTCTGTTGTCCATTGGTGCAGTAGGATTTAGACATGACTGAACAATTTTCATTTTTCTACTCTTTTAGAAAAAATGAATTAAAAATTGTTCTGGAGGAGAGGTGTTTATAACCTGAAATGTCTCCTTTTATCTTCAAAATGTCTCCTTTTATCTTCTATGTAAAACTATATAAAATAATTTGTATAGTGATATTTGATATGCAAATTATATTAGTATACATAAGTAAATTATCTTTTTTTACTTGAGGGGACTTTATACTGCTTAGGTAACAAAGAACCAGAGACACCTAAAGCCCAGATACCTAGGATAAAACCAAACATTCATTACCCCCCTCTCTCTCTCTCTCTCTCTCTCTCTCTCTCTAATATTTACTAGTTCCATCCATTTGACTGCAAAACTCAGGATATCCTCATTATTAATAGCTGAGTAGTATTCCATTGTGTCAATAAACCACATTTTCTGTATCCATTCTTCTGTTGTGGGACATCTAGGTTGTTTCCAGCTTCTGGCTATCACAAATAAGGTCGCTATGAACATAGTGGAACATGTGCCCCTGTGACATGGTGGGGCACCTTTTGGGTATATTCCCAAGAGTGGTATAGCTGGGTCTTCAGGTAGTTCTATTTCCAATTTTCTGAGGAACCTGCAGATTGATTTCCAGAGTGGTTGTACCAGTTTGCAATCCCACCAGCAGTGGAGGAGTGTTCCTCTTTCTCCACATCCTCTACAACATGTGCTGTCACCTGTGGTTTTGATCTTAGCAATTCTGATTGGCATAAGGTGGAATCTCAGGGTTGTTTTGATCTGCATTTCTCTGATCACTAAGGACTTTGAACATTTCTTTAGGTGCTTCTCAGCCATTCAAGATTCCTCAGTTGTGAAATTTTGGTTTAGTTCTATACCCCATTTTTTGATTGGGTTGTTTGCTTTTCTGGTGATTAACTTCTTGAGTTCTTTATATATTTTGGATATTAGTCCTCTATAGGATTTGGGGTTAGTGAAGATTTTTATCCCAATCTATAGGTTGCCTATTTGTTGTATTGACTATGTCCTTTGCCTTAGGGAAACTTGCCAGTTTCATGAGGTCCCATTTATCAGTTCTTGATCTTAGAGCTTGAGCCATTGGAGTTCTGTTTAGGAAATTTCCCCTAGGTCAATGAGTTCAATGCTCTTCCCTACTTTCTTTTCTTTTAGATTCAGTGTATCTGGTTTTATGTTGAGGTCCTTGATCCACTTGGACTTGAGCTTTGTGCAAGGTGACAAATATGAGTCTATTTTCATTTTTTTCTACATACAGACAGCCAGTTAGACCAGCACCATTTATTGAAGATGCTTTCTTTTTCCATTGTATATTTTTGGCTTCTTTGTCAAAAATCGTGTCTGTAAGTGTGTCGTTTTATTTCTGGGTCTTCAATTCTATTCCATTGATCAACGTGTCTGTCTCTGTACCGATACCATGCAGTTTGTATCATGATTGCTCTGTAGTACAGCTTGAGGGCAGGGATGGTGACTCCCGCCGCCTTTGTTTATTGTTAAGAACTGTTTTCGATAATCTGGGTTTTTCATCTTTTCAGATGAATTTCAGATTTACTTCTTTCATGTGTTTGAAGAACTGTGTTGGGATTATGATGGGGATTGCATTGAATCTATAGATTGCCTTTGGTAAGATGGCTATTTTTACTAGTTAACTCTGCCAATCCACAAGCATGGGAGTTCTCTTCACTTTCTCAGATCTTTGATTTTTTTCTTGAGAGACTTGAAGCTATTGTCATACAGGTCTTTCACTTGTTTGGTTAGAGTTACCTCAAGATATTTTATATTATTTGTGGCTATTGTGAAGAGAGTAGTTTCCCCAATTTCTTTCTCAGCCTGTTTATCATTTGTATAAAGGAAAGCTACTGGTTTATTTGAGTTAATTTTATATCTGAGCACTTTGCTGAAGTTGTTTATCAGCTTGAGAAGTTCTCTGATAAAATTTTTGGGGTCCCTTAAGTATGTTATTATATCATCTGTAAATAGTGAAACCTTTATTTTGTCTTTGCTAATTTGTATCCCCTTGATCTCTTTTTGTTGTCTTATTGTTCTAGCTAGCACTTCGAGTAATATATTGAATAGTTATGGGGAGAGTGGGCATTCTTGTCTTGTCCCCGATTTCAGTGAGATTACTTTAAGTATGTCTCCTTTTAATTTTATATTGGCTGTTGATTTGCAGTAAATTGCTTTTATTATTTTTAGAGCCTTGATTTCTTGAACTCTCCAATACTTTTAACATGAAGGGGTGTTGCATTTTGTCAAATGCTTTCTCTGCATCTAAGGAGGTGATTATGTGATTTTTTTTTCCCTTTGAGTTTGTTTCTATAGTGGATTACTTTAATGGATTTTCGTACATTAAATCAACCTTGCATTCCTGGGATGAACCCTCCTTGATTGTGGTGAATGATGGTTTTGGTGTGTTCTTGGATTTGGTTTGCAAGAACTTTATTCAGTATTTTTGCATCAATATTCATAAGCAAGGTTGGTCTGAAGTTCTCTTTTTTGGTTGGGTCCTTGTGCAGTTTAGGTATCAGAGTAATTGTGGCTTCATAGAATGAGTTAGGTAGTGTTCCTTCTGTTTCTATTTTAATGAATAGTTTGAGGTGCCTGTATTTTTTGTTTAGGGTTGAGACCTCATGGGATTTTCCCCATCTACCTTAGCATGTCTATTGTTGCTGTCCCTTTTAAACTCATATTTACACAGTGATGTTGGGTGAGACTTTTTGGGAGCAGCTTCGGATATTACTGGGAGACATAGTCTCATGGCCTGATTCTCTGGCTCTTATAATCATTTCCCCAGCCTCTTCCACAAAGTTCCCAGAGTATTAGGTGCAGGAGTCATGGTGCTGATGTATCTTTTGTGATTGGTCTTAATTCTGCCTTTGATTGCTTATGATTTTCTGTAATTGTCTTCACTTGTTGCAAAGAGAAATTTCCTTAATGATTGATGAAGACTAGACCTATCTGTGTGTATAAGGAGAAATATTTAGAATGTAGGTTGGGATTGTGTACAAATGGAAATATGACTAAAAAGTCATTGTGATAGGTTCTCCTCCAAGATCCATGATCTTACTAGTCCTGAGCAGTTGTTAGGTTTCCACATTCCCATGATGTCCATGGTCTGTGATATTCCTCTTGTTCAGTTGGAGAGCTGTTGGTTCCTGACTAGGTACACATGTCACTAATGCACACTTAGCATTATTGTGTCCTACTGGTCATGGTTGTGGTTCATAGGTATTGTAGCTAGGTTGGACCATTTCTTGCTTCCCTTCTCTGAAAGCTTGCATGGCTCTTTCTGGTACAATATAGAATCCAGTAGTAAGCTGAGATTATAGGGATGCACTACCACATCTCACATAATTTCATTTGTTTCCTTTTTCTTTCTTATTTTTTACTGCTGAAACACATGATCTTGTATGTGTTAATGTTAGACTCTATTCTATCACCAAGCCAGAATCACAGCCCTCTGGGACTTTTCTGTGTCTATCAAGGGCATATCAAATAAAACTTCCATTCTTAAAGAAGCTACTCCAATTCAGTGATTATATGTTATAAAATACAATCCAGCTTTCTTTGTCTGCTGCTAAAAAAAGAAGTTTGCTCAATAAGATTTGAGGACTACACGTATGTGTGTGTGTGGAATGACAAATATAACCAAACAATTCAGCATCCTATTCATAGGAACAACTCAGACATTTTTATTTCTGCTCTGTTTATAATCGCTAGAAAATGAAAATGATCTAAATATCATTCAACTGATGAATGGATAACAAAAATATGGTACATATAAACTATGGAGTAGTTTTTATCTGTTAAAAAATGAAATCATAAAATTTGCAGGCTAATGGATAGAACTAGAAGAGATTGTATTAACTCTGGAAACCCAGACCCAGAAAGACAAATATTGCATGTCTTTCCCACTTGATGCTTCTTGCTCCAAATCTTCATATGAGAGCATATATCTTGGAATAGCTGTGAATACCAGGAAAGTAAATGAAACCATTGCCAATGTAAGGGAAAGGCTGAGCAAAAGAGAGGAGAGTAGTAGGGTACAAGAGATCTGATAAGGGAAATGGGGAAAATGGTATGGCTCGAATCAGGGATGAGGGAGTGGGAGATAAGTGTGAGGTATGAGGATCCCACTATTGAGATGTTGGACAGGCTTGTCCAAGAAACTCCCAAAACATTATAGGTTATTGCCATTTCCTTGGTTGTCTTTCGGAGGTGGAATTTAAGTTCCTACTGCAGAAGACTTTAGACATAGGGTCAAGACACCCATGAATTGGAACTAGTCTGAAAACCTCCTTCCTGAGAACTAGCTTTCATGGTACCAGAAGGCATCATGAAATCTTCCAAAGGCGGGAAGAAACCAACAGTCCCATCCGGCTATGATGCTTATAAATCACAACAACCAAATTGGCACAATAACCCCATGGGTGCATCATTGTCACATAGACACACACCTGCATAGTAACCAACAGCTCCTAAGCCCTGTTCAATAATAAGGAACTCATGCCTGATACTGGAAAGTTAGCCAACAACTCAGGGCTAGAAAAGACCTTGGAGGAGAGCCCACAACCAAAATTTTACTAAACCAACACAATCCCTCACTGTATCTGGAATACTACAAAGGTTCTGGGCATGAGACTTAGGTCATCATGTTTTGAGGCAAGTACTTTACTGAGTCAATTGAATCATTTTAAATTCTCTTTCACCCTCTCTTTCTCTGTTTCCTTCCTTCCTCCTATCTATCTACCATTTATCTGTTTGTTTATCTGTCTGTCCATCTGTCTATCTAAACACATATGTATATATACATGCATATACATATACATCATACATATGTACACACATACACACATGTTATATTATATATAATTTATCATTTATCATATGTCATACGTTATATATAAAATATAGATCACAATAATATAATATGTCATATATATCATACGCGTATGCGTATGTATATGTACATGTATATAATGTCCACACAATGTTTTCAAAGAGTAGGTTTTCAACTTGGCTTTTCTGTGGTAATTCACTGGCATGGGTACATTGCATATTCAGTACTTGTCTCAGTGCCCATGGCAGGTGTGTTGGCAGTGTGTACATAGTCAACTAACGAATGCAGCAGAACTGGATTATTGCAGAAAGATCCAATATTCTAATAACAGGTTACACAATTCACACAGAGCTATAATTTGACAGGCAGAAATTACATACTAGGCAAGAAAATCCGATTTCTGTCTCTTAAGCCTGTGGCATCTGCTAGCTTTACTGATTGAATCAGCTTCCTTTACTTTGCTGGCAGGGACTGATGCCTGGGCATAGGTACAGAGCAGAAGACTGCAGAGGCCAATGTTTTGGAAAATAATTTGTTCTGAGCCTTCTGTATTGCTCTCACCATAGAAGTATTTTAATATTTAAGCGAAATTGGTTTTAGTTGATCATACTGAGAGCTCAGGCAGATAGGAGCAGTTATCCTCATTTTTGCAGATATGGTTCTTTTTGTTGTTGTTGTTTGAGATAGCATTTCTCTGTGTAGCCCTGGCTGTCCTGAAACTCACTCTGTAGACCAGGCTGGACTCAAACTCAGAAATCTGCCTGCCTCTGCCTCCCTAGTGCTAGGATTTAAGGTGTGCACTACCACTGCCTGGCAGCAGATATGGTTCTTGAAGTTCCCATTTTCTCCTAGTGTTATTTTTTGTTGTTCACACAGAACTCCCTTATTCTGCTCTGTTGTGTCTTAATGACACCAGCAGGTTGGAAGAGCTACTCCTTGGGCCACTGACAATCTGGCATCCAGTTGTCATAACAGCTTCATTGACTGTATTGTAAACCAATTATCCTTTGGGAGTCATAAAAATATATGGGTCAAAGGATGGACTTGTTATGGTATTTCTCTGGTTATAATTGTATAATATGGAATGTAGAATTTTCACACCATCTTGTAGCATCCTGAGAGTTTCCTGTGAGCTACAGACAGCAAGTGCATTCATTTAGCAGCAGAGAAAACGAGCACAGGAAGATTGAGGAGCTGGTTCAAGCTCCCATTTCTCATACTGTCAGGAAGGCTTTAAGATGACTCTAGGCCATGCTGCTCCCTGGCTCTGCCCTACAGGACACAATTAAAAAGAAAATCAACCATAAGAGGAGGAAGAGAAAGGTGAAGCTGCACAGTTTGCTTAAGGACCAGAAATTGAAGGTCTTGCAAGGGTAAATGGAAAGAGCATCAATTTAACTCAAGTCCTTGGGAAACTAGCAAACACAGTATCCATGGATGTTTTCAATTGTGTGCCGTTGAAATCCCCAAGCTCACTTCAAGATGAATTCATTGCGTGTACCATGGTGAACCTGCAGTATAGATAGGTTCAGGTTTGATGGGTGCTTTCTTCCCTCAATGTGACTTTGTTTGCACTGGAGGACATAGCCCAAGGACCAAATCCCAACCTATCATCTGCACAACTCAGCGTCCCATCCCCGATGATGATTTGATGTCCAGCCTTACCACAAACAATATCCATTCCCTTTTAAGTATGTTTGGAGTCAAGAGTAAAGTTACTTTGTTGTTCTCCTCCCAAACATAATCTCACTTCAATCGGAAACAGCCGCACTTAGGGTATTTACTACCTGTAGCCTACTCTCAGCAACTTTGTATAATCCGACTCATTAATTTCCAAAATAACTTTAGGAGTCTAGATCAGTAATTATATCTGTCTTACAGCTGAAGAAATTGGAGCACAAATTGGGTAATAAATTGCTTGAGCAGGTTTTAAACCTATCCCATAACCTTTCCTTTGTACACCAGCTAGCATTCATAATCTCTGAAGTCAATATTAGGCCTGCACCTCTCTGGTACAAACCTTTAGTGATGAATGTTTCTCAGTGAACAGACTCTTCTTACATAAATTATTGACAAACAAAAAATATGTTTTATTTATTGTTATGCATTTTCAGCCAGCAGCAATGAACACTACAGTTGTTGTGACCCATAGGATCCAAAATATTAAATCACCAAAGAGTCTGTGGTCACAGGGACTCCTAGGTCCTCTGCCTCACAGAGTTCTCTTGCTCTGTTTTGGTATGATCCTTTAGGAGGAGATGAAACAGTGAGATCACACGATTGATTGAGTGGCTGTCACTTAGGTGGAGCATGCCGTGGTGTGGAAATGTCCTGTACGGGGAGTCCCCATTCCCATCCAAAGTCAAAATTATTTCATGGACACACACACTTGCGCATGCTGAGATGCATACACACAGATGCATACACAGACAGAATTACAGCCAGAAACACATCTGAACGTTCACATATATGTGCAGTTACATACACAAACATACACACACACAGAGTCACATGCATGTCCACAATTACACACAAAGTTGTGCCTCACATAGTATAGTCTTGGATGCAGAAGCACCAATGTCAAGAAGGAAACATGCCAGTGTAAAATAGTAGCTACATGTAAATGGTACAGTAATAGGGGAATTTTAAAATCATTTATGCTACCTTAAACCTTTGTAAACACATACTGATTTTAAAATGATTTGAAAAATTATATGAATATAATAACTATAGAAAATATACATGAATATTAATTACAAAATGTTAATGAGCATTTATATACTTGTTATAAATAGTCTGAAAATGTTTTCCTTGAAAGACAACATAATCATTCAGGTTTGATTACTCACCAAGAAAAACACATGGGTATATACATATACACATGCACACACAAAAATATGTACACACAGAGACACATATATACATATGGACACTCATGTGTGCACATATATATGAACACACATACACATATATGCATATGTGCAGATGGACATACACATGTTCAAATATACCCAACCATTCACACACACATGCACACATACACACACACACACACACACACGCACACACACACCCATGCATACACATACACACAAACATACAGGGAATGGAGACACCCCATATAGGACATTTACACAACACAGCATGCTCCACACACAAATACACAATATGCATACACAGACACATATATACATATGCACAGTTATATGTGCATACATATATTTATGCACACACATGCACATATATGCTCACAGACAGACATAGATGCACAAATATACCCATCCACTTACACATACATATATACCCATGCATACATGAATATGGATTTATACATACACATAAGCACACTCACATTCACAAACATATACATATATTTCTTCAGTCATCATTAACAAATGTTACATGCTAAGACCCAGATGATCATCATTTTAGGTTTTCTGTCTGAGAAGTACTCCCCATCACTGCTCAGTTCAGTCACTCTTGAACCAAGGTAGCTGTAGACAATATGGAGACAAAAATAAACAGCTGAGCCCTAAATAGAGTGGATTTGTTTGTGGGATGCATTTTATTGAGTCCTAAATGAAATTATGAATAAGCTATGGAGTAACAGAATATTGACAGAAAATTAAAGTATAATACAGTTTGATTCCAAACCGTCCATTTGTAGATTTTCCTATGAGAGAGAAGCAATATGACAGATGGCTCTTACGTAATAATACACATTTCAAACAGACCTTGGTCTTAGTTCCAAATTGATCAACCTCTTTAAGCTTTAATGGCCCTTTCTACAAATGCAGATGGTAATAATATCTCATAGGGATTTGTATAGTTTGATGACCATTAAAAATCTAGCATATGGAAAACATTTGTGAAAGTATTACATAAATTTAGATTCATCAAAATTTAAGAAAAAGCAAAGTTTAGTTGTTTGGTCATAGCACACATAGCACAAATGCTACAGTTACAGATAGTTATGTTATCATGTTTCATAGTATAGAAGATTATCAATGACAGTCTTATTGTACAGTCGAGCTATAGATACAGGTATGTTTTACAAATCATGTAGCTAGATAATAGATAGTAGATAGAAAGAGGGTAGATCATAGCAAGAAAGGGAGATAGATGATATATAAATAAATATACAGATGATAGGTAGATGATGGATGATAGGTAGAAAAATAGTAGATGGATGACAGATGATAGATAACTGTAATAGGTGACAAACAGAAAAGATAGAGATTAGATATATAGATAGATGAATAGATAGATAGATGACAGATAGATGATTGATAAATAATATTTGGTGATATGTAATAGATAAAGATATGATAGATTGATGATGGTTAAATAATAGATAAATGAAATGTGATAGATAAATGGTATATGAATTATAAATAATAGGTGAGAGATGGTAGATAGGTAGATAAAAAGATTGATGACTGATAAATAATAGATAAGTGATAGATGATAGACAGACAGACACATAGGTAGATAGACAGATAATAACTTGATACAAAGGCAGATCTCCAGAGATACAGACATAGATGGACAGTTCTGGGGTGGGATACATGACCTGAATAATGATAAGCTTCTAATGTGACAAACACTAGTGCACAAGTCCAGGACAGAAGAAACACAGGGCACAGGGTGGGACTAGGAATCTTTCTGTGCTGTGAGGACAGAGCACACTGAAGGAGGGGACACCCCACAGGACAGGAATGAGTCATAAGGACTTGATTCTCAGCTAACAGCAGAGGGAATCACTGGGGACCTATTATTAGTCATCTGCATCTGTTTATCATGGCTATGTGACAAATTATCACAGTTGTGGTGTCTAAAGATGACAGACACCATCCTAGATACCAGAATGCAAAGTCATGTTCACAAGGCTGAATTTCAGGTGACAGAAGAGACATACTTCCTTTGGGAACTTAAGGCAGAGCCCATGCCTTGCCAATTTCATGTTTGGGTGATCTGACCCCCATGGTCATTTTGCCTCTTCTGCTTGTCTTCACTCCTGCCCAGATATTTTTCTCTTTTTGTATTATAACAAAACATACTGTTCCATCTCATATCCCACATATAATCCAGAATAAACATCTCCTTAAAATCTTTAAGTTAGTCACAGCTGAAGTGATAAGAGTCAATGAGGTGGCTCAGTGGGTATAGATGCCACCAGGTCTGACCATCTGAATTCATTCTCCAGTATTTGCATGGTGGAAGAAGAGAACCAACTCCCATGGGCCATTCTCTACACACACACACACACACACACACACACACACACACACACACACACACCACAACAGAAAATGTTTTTTAAAACAAACATAATAATAATACAAATTAATAATCCCAAAAGAACAAAAACTCCCTTCCAAACAAGATGAGAATCACAGACTCCAAAATATCTTCTCTTAGCAGGGGAAGAGAGCAGGGCACTTTACAGGCTTACACATCCTCTGAGCAGAAATACTGAGCTGGATCCATTGAATGCATGCATCTGAACTCAATGACAAGGTTAGGACTTGTGCATGTGACCTCAGCAGCCAGCAGTAGTGACAGGTGAAGCAGTAGTGGTGCAGGTTCAGTCCCTAAGGATGTGAAGAGAACAAGCCTTAGAACATTGTCTGGAGCCCTCCGATATTCTGACACAGGAAGTGGGGGAAAGGGATGCATAAGCCAGACTTATACCTATAATGCCAGCACCCAGGAGATTCTGACAAGAGGGCCACTATGAATTGGAAGCAAGCAAGTCTAGAATACATAATGAGTTCCAGGACAGCCTAGGTTAAAGGGTGAGACCCTGTCTCAACACAAAGAAAAATCCAAGTAAACAGCTCCTCTAGTAAGGAGACAATCACGAAGTTTTGACACCTCATAACGCAAAGCAGAAAAACGCTTCAATTTCAGAGATAACAAATGCTCTGAGAGGTTGCTTCCGGGAAGAATTTATTTTGAAAACATGAGTTGGGGGTGGGGTGGGGGTGGGGTAGGGCTCTGAGAATTATGATTGCTGTGATGAAGCACCATGACCAGAAGGAACTTGGGGAGCAAAGTTCCTTTACAGTTAATCATCAAAAGCAGTGAGGGCAGGAATTCAGGCACAGCAGAAAACAGGAGGCAGAAGTTGATGCAGAGGCCATAGAGGAGTGCTGCTTCCTGGCTTGCTCTTCCTGGCTTGCTCACCCTGCCTTTTTATAGAACCCAGGACCACCAACTCTGAGGTGTTCCCAAGCACAACGTGCTGGGCCCTCATCCATTCATCACTAATTAAGAAAATGCCCAACAGGCTTGCTTGCAGCCTGATCTTCTGGAGGCATTTTGTCAGTTGAGGCTCCCTTCTTCTGAATGGCTTTAGCATGTGATAAGTTGACACAAAACCAGCTACTATGCAGAAGAATACAGTCTGAGCAGAACTTCTGGCAGAAATGGGATTTCAAGTAATCCTTCTCTTGTTTATATGACAGAGCACAAGAAAGGAGTGGGGGAGGGAAGAAGAGGGAGAAGGGGCAGAGGTGTTTTAGGTACTGAAACAAAAAGGAAGATGAATATGAAGATTGGAAAAGCATCATAACCACTGGTAAGCAAGGTTTGCCAATGTGAGATGCAGTTTTGAAGGGTCCTAGACCTTGATGTGGAAGTACACTTTAACATCTGCCTTGAAGTCTGATTTCAGACAATATTTGATTTCTAGGAAAAAAAACATAATAATAAAACTTGTCCGTCTTCAGTGGGGTTCAAGGTTGAAAAAGAAAATCTCCCTCTGGATCCATGACTATAATCCTGTTCACAGGGGATGGGAACTTCAATTTACTCTACCTCCCCAGGGCAGTAAATGCCAAGCCAAGAAATAATAAAAGTGGCTTTGACTTTTTGAGCAACCAGAGATGTTGGGATAGACAAAAAGAAATCTCTTCCTGACAGTATGGCTACAGTCTCAGCAACAACAGCAAAGTGTTTCTGGCCACAAACACAAGAGGAGACAGCCACTATGTAGTCAGGCCAGAGTTTTCAGGATTTCTGACAATAAAGGCTAATTTTACATCTTATTTTCTCTAGTCCTTGAGCCATGCAGACATAGTACTTAAAGTTTTTTTCCCTCCTATAACAGCTAGTTTTTTAAAATATTATTTTGTTACTCAAAAAACCCCCCAAAAACCAAATACTGTATTTTTCACTTATATGTTGATGTTAAGCTTTATGCTTTTGATATGTGTTATATAGCCCAAATAACCAAAGAGATTGGGTATTTAAAGTTTTAAAGGCGCAAGGACCAGACAAATATGTTAGAAAGAAATCCAATGCTAATCAGAAAGTCAGATAAATATTGAAAAAAGCAGCATCATATGGAAATGGATAAAGTAAAAAAATATAAATGAGATTAAAAGATTAAATATAATTAAAGAGCATATTAGACTCAGCAGAAGGAAAAATAAGAATATGAAGAAGCTGCTATGAAATGAACAAAGTACATTGGAAAATATGAAGAAAAGGCTAAGAAACAAGAGATTAAACTTTGTATTGCTGCCAAGCAACTATGATTTAGTTTAGTGTGTATGTGTGCATATGCACTTGTGCTAAAATATGCATCAGAGGACAACTTACAAGAGAAATGCTCTCCTGTTATGAGCGTTCTAGATACTGAACTTAGGTCCTCGGGCTCCTAGCAAGGTTCTCTATCTGCTGAGTCATCTTGCTAACTCCAATTTACTATCACTTATGCCTGAACATCAGTGGTTCTCTACCTGAGGGTCGCAATCCCTTTGAGGGATCGAGCAGCCCTTTCACAGGGGTCACATATCAGATATCCTGCATATCAGGTATTTATTTACATTATGGTTTATAACACTAGCAAAATTACAGCTATGAAGCAGCAACTAGAATAATTTTATGGTTGGGGAGGACACCTCAATATGAGGAACTAACTGTATTGAAGGGTCACAGCATTAGTAAGGGTGAGAAGCACAGCTCTACTGGATTGAGGTTTTATTGCTGGTTCCAGCTGAACACATACCCGTGTTTCAGCATTTAGCTGGTTAACAGGCCCAGCTGAAATGCATGGAATTGCTGGACCTCTCTTTACAAGCTCTTCATTCTCAAGGCGACCAGTTTAGCTTCTCTATGTGGAACTGACGGTGTTTCAGAGCATCACTCTTAACAACTAGGTTATCAGTGTACTGCAATCGCACCTGCTAATGCACACAAGTCCCAAACAACAGTGAAGAGCAGAAGCAATGTGGAGGGGATTTTGAGAAGCAATCAGCACCACAGGGATGAATGAGAGAGGCTGACACATGTCTAACTGGAGCTCCAGTAAGTAAGAAAGAGCTTAAGAAAAAGGTGAGGCAACGTCCTAAGGCTTAGGAACTAAGCCCTACTCATAGTATTTATGATGTATCTTCATTATGTATATAGAACGTGTGTGCGCACACATGTGTATGTGAGGGCTTGGAATGGTCGACTGGTCCAAAGTCGGCTCAATATTTATGATAACTATAAGATATCAAGGAATAAAACTGAATATCTCAAAAGCATCTAGAGAAAGCTGACACAGTATCCTCAAACAAAAAAAATTCACATAAACCACCTGTTGAATTCTCAACTTTAATGAAAAAAAAACAAAAAACAAAAGAACCCTCACACTTATAAAGGGTGGTTAAAAACTGTGTAGACTTCTAGATACGATAAGAAAGCTAAAATAGAGACATTTTCTGAAAACTTAATTTGCAAACAAATAACTATTTTTAATGAAAACTTTTAAGAATATATGTCAAAGCTATAAAATGACTCCAGAAAGAAATCTGTTATGCAGAAATCAATGGCAAGAAGTCAGGAAAAACAGGGCTGTTTTTCAACTAGCATTTGATGTAAATCTGCAGAAAGTATCAAATCTAAGGAGCCCAAGAATGGGAATTAAATTGTTTGGAAATAGTGAGTCAAGGCAGGGGATATTAAGAGGAATGGGTGCTTTCATATTGGGTAGAAGAAAAGCAAAAAGCCTTGTACTTACAGGATAAAGTTGCTGGCATTTTAGAAATTACTTATAAAATAAAAATGGAGTATTAACTACTATGGAGGATAGTTCAAGGGAGAAAGGTAAAGATTAGTTCAAAATAAAGCAGAATTTAAAGAAAATAATCACAGAAAATATAATGCAAAAATGCAAGTACCCCTGGAATTTAATGGAATGTAAGTGGATTAAACTGTCATCTAATTGTGATATAAGGAAAGGAAGAAATAAAGAAGGAAGGGAGGGAACATAGGAGGGATGGAAGGAGGAGGAAAAGGAGGGAAGACGAGAGGAAGGGAAAAGGAGAGGGGCAGAAGAAAGAAGGAAGGAGAGCTAGTTTTACCTGTATGTTTTTAAGTTGTATAATAACTTGTAATGATGATGTTGCTTTTAAAATTAAGTATACAGAAAGATTAAAATCAATTCATGAAGTACAATATAACAAAATACCAAGAAATTAAGGATATAGTAACATTAAGATCAGACCAATGTAGCTGCATTTCTTTGGTAAAAGAGATGACCATTTCATAATGACAAGAGAAGCAGATTATTATGAAATCCATCCTGATTTAAAACATATGACTAGTATTCCATTGTGTAAATGAACCACTTTCTGTATCTATTCTTTAGATGAGGGACATCTGAGTTGTTTCTAGCTTCTCGCTATTACAAATAAGGCTGCTATGAACATAGTGGAGCATGTGACCTTATTACAATTTGGAGCATCTTTTGCGTATATGCCTAGGAGTGGTATAGCTGGGTCTTCTGGTAGAATTATTTTCAATTTTCTAAGGAACCACCAGATATTCCAGAGTGGTTTTACCAGTTCGCAATGCCACCAGTAATGGAAGAGTGTTCCTCTTTCTCCACATCCTCAACAGCATGGGCTGTCACTTGAGATTTTTATCTTAGCCATTCTGATTGGTGTAAGGTGGAATCTCAGGGTCGTTTTAATTTGCATTTCCCTAATGACTAAGGATGTTGTACATTTTTTTAAGTGCTTCTATTTAAAATGAGGACATCATGAATTTTGCAGACAAATGGATAGAACTAGAAAATATCATCTTGAATGAGGTAACTCAGACCTGAAAGGACATACATAGTATGCACTCACTGATAAGTGTATATTAGCTAAAACATTCCAGAATACCCACAATACAACTCACAGACCATAGAAGCTTAATAAGAAGGAAGATCAAAGTGTGGATACTTCAATCCCACTTAGAAGGGGAAGCAAAATAATCACTAGAGGCAGAGGAAAGGTGGGACCTGGGTGGGAGAAGGGGAGGGGGAGGGAAAAGTAGGGCAGGATCAGGTATGTGGGGGGAGACAGAAAAGAAGCCCAGAGGGCCAGGAGAATGAATAGAAATATACAGCAGTGGGGGATGGGGGAAACCTCTAGAAAGTCCCAGATATCAGGGATGTAAGAAGCTCCCAGGACCCAAAGGGGGTGACCTTAGCCAAAATGCCCAACAGTGGGGAAGTGGAACATAAAGAGACCACTTCTAGTAGACAGACATGGTCCCCATTTGAGACGTGGAGCCACACCCATCCGCCTTCAAAATTCCTGACCCAGAATTGTTCCTGTTTAAAGGAAATTCAAGGGCAAAAATGGGAGTAGTGACTAAAGGAAAGGTCATCCAGAGACTGGTCTGACTTGGGATCTATCCCATGCACAAGTACCAAACCCCAACACTATTACTGATGCTAGGTTTACTTGCAGACAGAAACCTAGCATGGCTGACCTTTGAGGGGCTCTAACAGCAGCTGACTGAGACAGATGCATGTACTGTCAACCATTAGATTGAAGCCAGGGATGTCCATGAAAAAGTTAGGTGAAGGACTGAAGGAACTGAAGGGGTTTGCAATTCCATATAACAACAGTATCAACTAACCTGGGCCCCAGATCTCCCAGAGACAAAGCCACCAACCAAAGAGCATACATGGGTTGGTCTGTAGCTCCCACTACCCATGTAGCAGAGGACTGCCTTGTCTAGCCTCAATTGGAAAGGATGCACATAATCCTGTAGAGAATTGATGCCCTCAAAAAGGGGGATACTATCTGGGTGAGGTGGGAGTGAGTAGGTGGGTGGGGGAACACCCTTTTAGAAGCAAAGGGGAGTGAGGAGGGATGAAAAACTCATGGAGAGAGGAACAGGCAAGGGGGCAACATTTGGAATGTAAATAAATAAAATGATTAATAAAAAATGTATGACTATCAGTTCACAGAATTTCAAAACAATATCTTATTTAAGAATTGACAAGGAGAAATGAATAGATTCACTATTAATTGGGAAATTTTATACTTCTCTGCTTAATGAATATATAAAGCAGGTTAAAAACTCAACAGTGTGTTAATGAATATATACCATATGTATATAGAGACCAGTGTACCTATAACTAGAGAAAATAATACCTTTTCGTACATATTGCAATTTGAGAGGGGAAATGACTGTGTATACTATCAGACAAGTTTTAACTTATTTCATGGAATTAATATCATAAAATCTATGTGCAATGATCATAAGACAGCTGACAGACATCTTCGAAAAAATTACTGAAATAACAAATGAATCTTGAAATTTAAAATACTATTCTATATAATACATGAGTCATAAAATGAACAAAATAAAAAAAAAAACAGAATCATCAATGAAAGGAGTGATGGATGAATTCATAAGGAAAATAGAACTGAACAGACTTGAAAACCTAATATAGAATAGACAGATAAAATAAAAATTTTCTTTTTAGTATTTATTTTTATTTATGTTTATGATATATTTAACCTGATATATATCATATACTATATATGATATATATTTATCATATATCATATATATCACCTGAATGTCTGGTGCCCACAGAGGCCAGAAGAGGGCATCATATCCCCTGCACCTGAAGTTAGCAATGGTTGGGAACTGCTTTCTCAGTGTTCAGAACTGAATGTAGATTCCCTACAAGAGCAGTAAGTTCTTTTAACCATCTCTCCAGCCCCCTTAGAGTACGTTTCTTGAAAAGGAACTGGAGAAATACTACATCTTTGATGTGGCTATAAGAAAAAGAAACCACAAATTCATGAAAGAGTTAAAAACCAATCAAAATCTTCAAATAAGTTTATAACAATTTAAAAACCAAAATAAAGGTTTTCTTTAAGAAAAATATGATGGGTACCATATATTGTACCATAAAAATGTATTGATTTTATAGAAGAAATATCTTTGCACAGTAACAAAAGCAAATTAATGTCTACTAATGCAAGAATAATGCAATTCTTATAAAATATAATACCATGATAAATAAGCCTACCTATCTTTAAGGATGCATATATATGAATTAAAAATGGAAGTATGTGCATGACAATGATTCTAACATGGCAATTTAAGCATGTACAGTTTTTGTAATTTTTTTGCTACAGAAGTAAGGGGAATCAGGGCAGGAATGCAAGTTAAGGAGTCTTGTTTTCAGTCATATGATGGGCTCTTAATTTTGTTTTGTTTTGTTTTGTTTTGTTTTTAGTATATTCATTTACACTCATTTCTTACAAAATATTGTTGGGTGGAGCCTCTCAGAGGACAGTTATGCTAAGTTTCTGTCTGCAGGCATAACAGAGTATCATTAATAGTGTCAGGGTTCTTGCCCAGGGGATGGGTCTCAATTTGGGGCTGTCATAGCCTCTGATCTATCTTTGTCCCTGTATATCTTGTAGGCAGGACACATTTTGGGTCAAAGGTTTTGTGGGTGGGTTGCTGTCCTTATTCCTCCAATGGGATTCTTGCCTGGCTACAAGAAGTAGCCACTTCAGGATCCATATCAGTCACTGTTAGGAATCTCAGTGAGACTCAACCCACCCCGAGATGCTCTGGTCCCTCTTCACCTCCCAGATTTCTGGCACACCCTAGAGATGGTCCACCACCTCCACCAGCCAATCTTGTCTCTCCTCTGTTCTCCCTACATATGATCTTCCACCATTCCCTGCTCCCCTCCCCATAACCTGTTCTACCCAGTTCCCTCTTTCCATCAAACTCTGTTATCTATTTTGTTTCCTCTTCTGAGAAAGATTCAAATATCCTCCCTTGTTCTCTCCTTGTTATTTGGCTTCTTTGGGTCTGTTGGTTATAACATTATTATCCTATACTTTATTACTATTATCCACTACCATGCATGTTATTTGGGATCTGGGTTACCTTACTCCAGATGATATTTTCTAGTTCCACCTATTTGCCTATGAAATTCATGATGCCCTTGTTTTTAATGGCTGAGTAATATTCAATTGTGTAGATATACCACATTTTCTGTATCAGTTCTTTGTTGAGAGGCATCTATGTTGTTTCCAGTTTCTAGCTATTATTAGTAAGACTGCTATGAACAAGGGTCCTTGTGGGATAGTGGAACATTTTTTGGGTATACGCCTAAGAGTAGAATATAGCAGGCTCCACCCAGCAGCCAAAGGAAAGAGATGCAGAGACTCACACCCAAAAACTAGATGGACCTTGGAAGGTCTTATGGAAGAGTTGGGAGGAAGGTTGAGGTATCCAAAGAGGAAGAGGACTCTACAGGAAGACCAACAGAGTCAACTAACCTGGACCCTTGGGGGCTCCAAGAGACTGAATCAACAACCAAAAAGTGAGCATGGGCTGGCCTAGACACCTGGACATATGGAACAGATGAGCACCTTGGTCTTCATGCAGGCCCTCCAAACAACTGGAGCTGGGACTGACACTAAACCTGTTGCCTGCCTGCCTGCCTGCCTGCCTGTCTATGGATCTAGCACACCTAAATGAACAACCTTGTCTGGCTTCAGTGGGAGAGGGTATACCTAGTCCCACAGTGACTTGATTTGTGGGGAGAGGGGTTGACACACAGAGGGTGTCAAAAGAGAAGGGGAGGAGGGGATGGGGAGAGGACTTGGGTACTAGGAAGAGAGAAAGCTTATGTTGTCATTGCTGATGCCATTGTTGTTGTTGTCACCGTTGTTGCCCAAATATTTTATAATCTCAGAGAAATCAAAAGTGTCTATAGCCAACTATGTGTTCCAGTGTTTGAAAGTTTGTTGATGGATCAGTATGAAAAATAAATAAATAAATAAATAAATAAATAAATAAATAAATAAATAAATGGATGGAAGAAATGGAAGAATTGGGGTTAAGAACTCACTCTGAACTCCAGAAATTCATAGTTCAGGGCAGGGAAATCTACAGCAGATACACAGTGTGTGTGCATATGATAATGAAAAAAAGACCGTGCTGCTGAAGAGACCTCAAGATTACTGGGAAGGACTATCAGCTAAGTTCTCTACCTACCTTTTGAAATGGTAGACTAAGAACAGGCTTTGTAATGGGGAGACAGAAGCAGGAATTTTTTAAATACTTTATGAATGGACCTCTCACATCTCTACTGAGAGCAATAAGAAAAGACAATACGGTAGTCTAAAGTTTTTTAAATTAAAAATTACATTTATATATTATATATTTATTATATCACATATAATGTATCATGTATATGTGTCATATGTCATATGTCAATAACTAATTGAATTATAATATTATATTATGTATTATAATATATGACATATTTATTTATATACATAGTTGTTGCTTGAATGCACGTTTGTGCATGTGTGCATCCCTGTTGCCCACAGAGGCCAGAAAGGAATGTTGAGTTATACATGGTTACTGTTAGTTAAGTTTTAACCCTGGGAATAATGGTTGTGGTACCTACTTAACAATCAAAGCAGACTTGGCCTGCAGGTTCTCTTTGCATCCCTCAGTCTGTAACTATCACAGGGCCCTCCTGACTGGCCTAGCTCCATCCCCTATCCTGTACTCTCTAGCCCAGGAGCTGAACTGCCCTTCCTTATATAACCCAATCATTTCGGTTACCTTGTCTTTTCCTCTAATCTCTTTTGGGCCTCCTGGCTGCTGCACCTGGTTCCCCTCTCTTCCCTCTCCCAGGCCCTATCCCTCCTTACAGAGCTCAGGATCATGTCCATTCTGGACTCTCTTAGATGTCTCCACCTCTGGCTATGCTCTTCCACATATGTATTATGAACTTTCTCTTGCACCATTTGTAAGAGACGTCCTTCCCTTCCCTTCCCTTCCCTTCCCTTCCCTTCCCTTCCCTTCCCTTCCCTTCCCTTCCCTTCCCTTCCCTTCCCTTCCCTTCCCTTCCCTTCCCTTCCCTTCCCTTCCCTTCCCTTCCTTTTTTTTCATTCAGTTATGATCTGCTATGTGGATGCTGGGAAGTGGACCCAGGTTGTCTTGGGTTCAGTGTTCTTTACCATTAGCCACCTCTCCAGCCAGCTTAGAAGTTTTAATATCACGGATTTGCTCTCTTTGCCTTTCTTTTCCTTGTTACAAGGAGTGGGATTGATTTTATTCTTAAAATCCTCAGAAATTATTTGACAATAAAAGGCCATGACTGGACAGGTAGGTCAGAGACTTCCCAGTGTAAATTCTCATAATGGCTCTGCAAAGATGAGGGGTGTGTTGAGCAGTTTTTTGAAGCAGTGCTTCATTATGACCTTCCATATCTTGTGAAGCAGGGCAACATTCGTTTACCTGGACTGCACTTAAGGTCGGTTCTGACTCTACCACCAGCAACTGAAACAATGCTAACATGTTGGATTCGGTGATATTGTACCTAATCTCCCTCAGGACAACTGCCTGCAAATTATCCAGTAGGATGTCAAAAAGTCTCTGAACTTAAGGAGCAGATAGATGTGTGGTGGTAATAAGATTTCTCCCAACTATGTTGGGAGCAGATGAAAGGAACTTGTCTTAAGCACTGCCATTTTGACTTCAGATTCCATTATACCTAAGCTGACCTGTTACCAACACCCTCTCGAAACAACAATAGTTACCCAAAATGCAATGCCTGTTCCAAACCACAGTGGGGGGGTGGGGGGGCTGGGGAATTTGGGTTGGTTGGGCAAAAATACTTACATTCAATCTCACTTAACACTTGGGAAAGTCTCTAATCCCTATGTTCTGATTGGTAAAAATTATAACTATAACTTGTCTGTTTATTTTTATTTTTATTTTTGAAGGTTTTATGCTTGTAAACAATGTATCAGCTCCCAGAAGAAACATGGCTCTGGAGTCCTTGTCTGGTAGCCCTGATGGATCTGTGACTCTGCTTATATAGTGGGAATATAAAAGATCGTGTTGATTCAGGAGTCCACTGGTGTATTGTCTCCCTTTCCTCATGGCGCACAACAGACACGGTGCAACAAATGGAGACAGCATATCTGCAACCGCTTGGCTGCAATTGGAGGGTTCCTCTAACCCTCCTGTTTTATCAGGCTTAGGGGAAGTAGCACCATTGTAGTAACTGACACTGAAGCAATCTTGCAGGCATCAGTCAGACCTGAAAGCTCCAACGGATTAACACTGACTTTGCTCCAGTCACTCTCAAAAGTTTAGATTTCTTCCCCAACTGACTGTTTACCAGTTTCCACAGAGGTCTCCCGTGTTGGGGGATGTTCTCAGTCACTGTGATCTTGCCTTGTCCAGGTCCAGGAGATCAGCCAACTTTCAGGGATAGCCCTGACGAGAACTGCCACTGAAGATTTTGATCTTCCCCATCCTGGGTGTCTCTGCTTGGTGCTCCTTGCTCAGTGCTCCTTGCTCAGTGCTCCTTGCTCAGTGCTCCTTGCTCAGTGCTCCTTGCTGCTGAGGAGCCAGGAAGCAGAGTGAGCCCAGAGACATGAACTTACAGCTTCACACTGCTGCTCTGCCATCTCCTTTGTGTAAAGAAACAGGAGGGAAAAGATGCTTAAAAATGAGGAGCTCTGCCCTCAATCTTTGTTGCGCTCTGTGGTAGACAGAGTATGGGGGTGAAAGAGAATGGAGGAACCTTTACCTGAAGGCACTTCAAGGCTAACAATGTCCTCAGGCATGAGCTGAACTCAGTAAGAACTAGGTAAAGAAGACCACATCCCCAAAGGAGACAGGTTTATCAGAGACAGACGTCCCTGACTTATTCTGCTTTTCAGTGAGTTGGCTTCAGGAATGTTCCTGCCTGCGTTTGACGGAATGGGAATGGATTAGGTTCAGCTATCGTCAGTGGCACACAGTTCTAATGTTTCAGCTTACCTGTCCCTGCTCTTCAGCATAGCACTCTGCTTTTCAGCCTTGGCTTCGGCTTTCTCTTCAGCAAGGTTTCTTTTTTTTTTTTTTTTTTTATATTTTTTTTTCCATTTTTTATTAGGTATTTAACTCATTTACATTTCCAATGCTATACCAAAAGTCCCCCATTCAGCAAGGTTTCTATGTGGATTTGCATCTTCAGGATCTCAGTTTTTATTCTGTGTCATTGACAGTAGTAACCAGCAAGGTGCTAGCTGCGGAGTGAGTGTTCAGTTAATATATGATTGAGCTACACATATACCTTGTATAGAAATAAGCCCGTGCACACACATGCTGGACCGGCTATACATTAGAAAGCGAAGGATCTGGGTTTTTATTAGAAACTTTTTTGTGTGTTTAAATTAAATCAATGGCTTGTAAAATTTCACCTTTGCTCTTACTTCCTCCTCACCTCCTTGCAATCTGAGACATAGAAAACATAAGTAGTTGCCCTGGAGACAATTGCTGAGCACTAGAGGGTCCATCCAAGAACAGCAGTGAGAGCTGCTATGTTAGACAACATCAACAGTGTGCAATAATCTCTTTGCTTTCAATAAAATTGGGGCTGATAATCATCTTATTTATACTAAGCTCCACAACTTGTTAGGATTTTGAGATGATAATACACTTGTTGGGAAATAGTCACTGACTCCAGGACAATCCCCAGAGTCCTAGTCCTAGCCTCAGCTACCCCATCTCAGGCTCTGCACCTTTGAGAACCTTTCCTAATAAGCCATTGTGGTTTGACTACTAATGTCCTCTCAGGCTCATGTGATGAACACTTGATTCCCAGACAGTGGTATTATCTTGGAAGGATCTCCAAACTTTAGAAGTGGAGATCTAGCTGGAAAAAAAAAATCAGACAATGAGGGTTTGAGTCCTTGGGAGGTTTTGTTCCTTGGCCTTTCCTGTCCTTCTGTCCTCTCTTGCCCCCTCCTTTCTTTCTCTCTCTCTCCCTCGCCCTCCTCCTTCCTTCTCTCTCTTTCTCTTTCTCTCCTCCTCCTGCCCCTTCTTCTTTCTCTTCCCTTTCCCTTTCTCCTTCCTCCTCCTCTTTATCATCTGCCTCCTCCTCCTCTTTCTCCTTCTCCTCTTGCTACTTCTTGCCTCTGTCAGGCGGGTAAGTTACCCTACTATATACTGTAGCTAGTATGGCACTACCATGGTGATCTGCTCTAGCTCGGAATCAGTGGAGTTACATGTGAACTAAAATTTTGAAACTATGAGTTAAATCAAGTCCTTCTCATATTACATTGTTTTCTGGATCTTGTGATTATAGAGACAGAAAAGCAAACAACACAGTAGCAGACGCAAGTTAACAGCTTCCTAGTCAAGCCAGGCCCAGCACTGTGGCTCTAGCTGGCAACTGGTACCTGTGGTGGCTCTACCAGCTGTCAATCCAGTGAGTCTCATTTGACAGTATTTCTCAAAGTGACAAACTAGTCTGATTCAGGCATGTGTGAAACCCTCCCAAGACTATTCTCTTTGAATTATCAGGTAACATTAGAAACTCAATTATTTAGTTTAACAGTAAACATTTCAGCCTCTCTTGAAAGATTGAGGGTCCTAGGGAAGCTAGCCTTTCATTCCCTCCCGAAAACTCACAGAGTAAGCAGGGCGATAACTTCTCACTTCAGCCAGCGTATGTGCTCTCAGCTCAGCAACACCACCTCCCTTCCTGTTCACTGAAAGAGCTGAGAGTTTTAACCTTCATAGCTTTGACTCCGTGCATCTTGACTTTGCTCTGGCTGGTTCAATAAGAACTTCACATCCCACTGCTTGGTTCTAGACTTACAGGTCATTTAGTCTGACCACGCTCCTGCTGTGCCTCCTGACTCATTTGTAAATCTGGTGCTAGTAGTCGGCTCCGTTTTCTTCTACCTCAAGGTGGCACATTTGGACTTTGCAGACCTGAAGTGTGGGCAATTTAATCCCTGTGATACCCAAGTTCCACAGAAGCAAACCTAGAATGGAAGAGGAATTTGAACACTAATCTTAATATTAATTACCAATTATAGACAGGAATAAATTTGGGACTGCCGCTAAATATATTTGTTTCGTAAGTGAAAAAAAAAATTCTGTCTTCCACAGGAAAACTGCTGCTGCCAATTATGTTGCTATTTCTGTGGAGGAATTGCTTCAGCAGGGGCAGGCCCAGGGGTTCTACCCACTCAGATGCTATTTTCTCCCTTAATTGTGACTGCCACCTGCCTGTTGGTGAATTCACAGCTATACCAACAAACAAGAACATTCGAAAGTCACACGCAACCGGAGATCTTGCCTCAGTTTTGGCTCATGGCATTAACACACCACCTCAAGCATAGTTGCCTAAAATAGCTGCTCTTACTTGCTCATGCTTGCGTGACTCACCATCTCTGAAGGAGCAGTCATCCGATGCCATCACCTGGCAGTGGGATAGTGGCCCTTTTCGTGTCTCTGTCAATTATCATCTCTCTGAGCAGTGGGGCTTCTCTAGGCTTCTTGGTATGGTGGTTTCTGAGAGGCCAAAGAATGAGAGATTTTGTGATGAAGGGTCTGCTATATTCTATTGCCAAAAATCAAGTCATAAGGCCAGGCTATACTCAAATCATGGGGAAACAAAGTGTTAACATTCTTGATAGGGGAACAGGGGTCACATGGTATGTATTCAGATCTGAGCTGTCATCATCCTCTTTGCAACAATAATAGAACTGAATCTGAGGCTGGAACTGATAAGGGGATAGGGTCTGCTCTAATGGAAGAAAGAGATTCTGACTGAAAATGACGATAATCTATTGGGAATCTTGTACATTATAAAAAGGTTTTAATAGGATGGGAAATGTAAAGTCAAGATAGACTGTAAAGAGATTCTTGCTTGAAATTCACCAGGAAACCATAGAGGTGAAAAGAAAGAGAGAAATGAAAAATGAAAGATGGGAGGAAGAGCTTCTGGGTCTGGGAGAGCAAAAGCAAGGGACTGTGAACTTCCTGAAGCAGTCATCAACTGTTTGCTCCAATGTGGTCCAGTCACATCCTGCCCTGACTCAGCCCAAAGCTTATCCTGGATTTTCCAATCTACCACTTCTGCTTTCTCTCTCTCCCAAGTTCGGGAACTTCTCTAGACCAGTGGCCATGAGACATACAGACAACATCTAAGTTTCTTCTTCATTCTAGATACTGCAATGTGGAAATGAGTTTTATATACCTTTAAATAATATTATTCCTTTATGAATAAGTATAGTATTCTCGTTACAAAAATTTGAATTTGCCATTAAAGATACACAGAAAAGAAAACAGGGACATAGAGAGATAGAACCTGAACTGAAAAGTCCGAGTGAAGCCTGAATCCTCTAGACCCTCAGACCTCTTCTTGCCTGCTCACAGAAACATCAGCTGTTACGTGCCCTCTGAATGATCAAAAAGTTCAATATGACTCTGATTAGCAAGTGAGAAATATAGACTGAAATGTACCTTGACTAAAATAGCAAAGAAGCGGGGCAGGTCATATAAGCAGTTAACAACACCATTGCCATAGAAACAAGAAGCAATAGTAAGCAGACACCAGGTAGTACTTGTTGTAAGACATTGAGTTATGACATCTTGATTTTGACAACACTCACACACCTTGCCACAGCAGTGAAGGCATTAAAATGAAGCAGAGATTGAAAACTGGATGTATCTGCATCTCTTAGTGATCCTGAAGTGAACGAGGAAGGTGGCTGAGGAAAAAAGCCCTTGGAAGGAGAGCATTTACCACCATGGGGGAAGGTGGCTTTCAGATGGCTTGCCCCATGCCTAGCTTCTGTACATGAAAGTCACCATGTAGGCTATATTTATCTTATTTGTGCTTCATCATTTCCATTGAGAAAACCGAAGAAGCATAATTGGTTGATCTCAACAGTTTGAACTCTCACTTTGTGTGCTATATATAGACATACCTCATCTACTGATTCTATGCATGTCGTGTGTCTGTGTAACATTTGAAACAACTGCTGTACTCATTAGCCAGAAACCATTCACCATCACCATCTACACTCTAGACATCAATGGTATCTCTGAGTTCTAGACACTGGTATCTGGTAACATTAGGGAGGGTCTAACTGTCATTTTAAATCTGAAATGTCTCCTATAGGCTTATATTTTTGAATGTGTTATCCACAGCTTGTGGCTCTATTTAAAGAGCTGTAGCATCTTGAAGAGGTTAGGCCTCGATGCCCGCAGGACACTACTAAAAGACTCTAGGGACTATAACTATTCCTGGTTTTCATGTTTTCTGCTTCCAGATCTACTAAGATATAAGTTCTCTCTGCTACGTGTTCCCACTGAAATCTTTCTGAAACAGTGAGCCAAAATACCCCCCCTTTACCATCTAAATGATTTGTGTCATATAGTAGTCACAGCAAGATTAAAGTAATTGAGACAGACACTTGCCTGAAGCTGGGATGGCCAGCTGTTCTTTAGACTCTTAAGCCTCTAGTAACTCCACTTATCATATAGTGTCTTGTGTAAAAAGTAATTTGCACACATCCGACCATTCAACAGTGTTCTGCATTAAGAGATAAAGATGATGTTACCTAGCTACTAGGAAAATCATTTGAAGCAGTTTTTGATGTTGGTTTTCTTGACTATTACCTAAGCCACCCAGATGGACAGGAGGAGGTAGTTAGCTGAAGAAAAAGAATTTCTTTCTAGACGCTGCAGCTATGCTAACCTAGAGTTTGAGAATGTTTTTATAGAAAACATTTTCATCATATACAATTATTTCTGATTTGAGTTTATTTTGGTCATCAGAAGGAAATCCTGTCTATTATCCTGTCTCTTCTTTCCAACTATTAAATAGATTACTCTGAATATAAATCCCTTAGAACAAGTAAGGTTAATGGATTACGGAAAGAAAAATGGGATGTTCCCTGATATATTACAAAGAATTTTATGATTTAACCACAAATTTTGCTGGACACGTCAGTTCTTCATCATTAATGTCAGGAAAGAAACGCCACAGTGACTCACAAGAGTTTCTCCTACATATGTAAGGCTCCTTATATTCTCCAAAGATGGATTTGGAAACTTCCAGACTCTGTACTTTCATAAATCATTGTTTTATTTCATTTAGCTCAATTTTCCAGAGAAGGCATGTGCACAGAAAATTAGTAAAAATATAATTAGAATCTATTGATTTGAAATGCTATATAAATTACTTTCTTATATTGAAGACACTTGTTATTGGTTGTTTTAGACATTATGCCCTCGCATTGTCCTTCTCATCTGTGTGTGTGCATGCAGGCATGTCAAGAAATGAGGCAAAGAGAGAGGCTTGTGAAAGGCTAAGTTCCATCTTTGCACATCAGAAACAGACAGGGACCTTCTGCCAGTCAGAAGCCTGCTCTGGACTCCAGAATGTGACTCTGGGCTGCTTTTAGGGGCTTTCATCTCACAAGTGGGTTGCCAGATAAAGCAGGCAGTCCTAGAGCCAGGTACCATATAATCAAGGTCTCAGATAAAGTCCTGCCTAACTGATGATTAATGGATGATAAATTATACCTTTCTTTAACCCATGCTAAAACTTTACAGAGGCACTGCATTGGGACACATCTTTTAGTTCATAGTTAGCAAACACTAAGTAACTTTCTCCAACAAAATATCCGCAGGATGAGGGGTATATTGAGAAAACCAACTACCCTCCGTCTCGCAAACTCATTCACAAGTGTGCACTGGAAGCAGGGGACAGATATGAATGAACACATTCCTGGTGAGTCGACTGCCCCACTCCCACCCCCCACCCTGCAGTTTGGAGTAGCACAGAGAGCAGACCAGTTTAGAACGAAATTACTGAAGTGACTGAGAATTGGATCGATGAGGAGGTAGCTACAATAAGTCCATCCCCTCCCAGAGAGACAGCTAAGATCACTTTAAAGAAAGTCTGATATGTGTCAGGGAAGAGATAGGCGTATAGGCAGGCAGCTGCTCCAAATAGGTCATTAATCAATACGAGTATCTGCCACTCAACCCAGCCCTGAGCCTTACCCTGCTTACCAGAGAAGAGTGTTCTCTGCTCTGGCACTTTTAACTCATGCCTCAGTCCTGTAAATAATCAATTCTTCAGCCAGCAAGGGAAACATAAAGCTTTGCTAGGACCCAGGAAGAAGAGGCATATGGTGTGTTGGTCTTGAATACTTCAGTGTGCAAAATTGCTTCCCACTTAGGGAGTCTATGTTGTGCTCTCAACGGAATTCACTTCCACCATCTGGAACAATAGCTCGGACTCTGTGTCAAAAGGAAATCCCCATGTGACTTGAGGGATGTATCTAAAGATTTTTTTGGTGGTGGGAGGTGGAGGAGAAATTAAGATTCTAAGTACACATTTTGAACAAGACTTGCTATTTGTGAGTGTGTGCTTCAGCACAGGATTTCCTATTATTTATTAGAAGCCCAAACTCAACCTATGTAAGGGCCACTTCTCTGACTTGGCTTATTATAGGGGAAATTGATGGCCACCAGCAGTCAGCCATATCATGACACCAGTCTGGAGAAGTTTATGGGTTGCCTACTGTAGGTAACGGGACAGAAAAGCTAGTTTCATGTTGAAACTTCACTTAGACTCAAGTAGAGCAGAGAAGTGGAAATGGAAATGTCATGTAGTATCTGAGTGTTATGATCTCGGCATGAGCACACTGGATGTCAGGGACCACTCTTAAATTGGTGTACTAAGTAAAGGGACAAAAACATTTAAAAAAAAGTTTGAAGTGTGTGCGAGCATTGTTGTCTTTGTGATCCTGTGCTGAAGTCTCAGTGGGAGTGGGAGGTACTGAAAAGAAAACCACCCTGTTGACTCAGATTATAAAGGAAGGACTCCAAAACAATAGATACCAAACTGAGCCATCCCCAGGAATCATGCTGGGAAAAGGGAAACACTGAAAAGCCCTTGGTCCAGAACACCAAAGGGCAGACCAACCTCCAGTGAGGAGTCCCCACACACTCCCTTCATCCTGCTTCTGATGAGGAAATGCCACATATTTCCAGTCATCTTCCCCTGGGAGGTAAATGACCTCATTCATGTTCCTTAGCTTTTGTTTGTTCTTTTCTATACAATTGGAACACTGTTAGAGGGGGAGGGGAGAACAACAAAGTAAATCCGCTATCCTTTACCATGTTCTGGTTCCTAGTTTCTTCTAAATACAGCAAAATCTAGGCCCGCAAACCTAACTGCCCCTCAACACTGTGACTCAGAGCATTTGCACTAATAACTTAATAGGATGAAATAGACGTGGGGCTAAAGGTCAGGGTTGGTTCTTCTCCAACAAAGTCATGGCCACACCTGGGGAAATAGGCAAACAGTTGAGTTTTGGCTTCTCCAGGTGCAAAGCCAGGAAGTTGGATTAGATAATCTAAGAATAAATTATTTTTATGGCAGGACTTAAATTCTGTGATTTATTATATAAATGCCTGTCATATTTACATCCATGCTGATTTTTTCTCAACATAAAATGGAAATTAAGTATCAAGATTGACATTTTTCTTTTGTCATTAATTCTTACATTCAAATTATATAATGTAGTTAACATGAAGCAGCTACTGGCTTATCCGTAAGTGCTGAATTTTATCAAAAGTCAATGCCTAGAGTAATTAGAAATTCTGGATGTTGTATTTCCCATGAAGTTCATGCATTAAAATCTATTTATTATTCATCTTTGCTTTGCCCTGATTAACCCACCTCATGTCTTATTATCATAATTGGTTCTAATTCTCTCATTCTTTCCTAGCTGAATAATCTTAATAAACATTTGGGGAGAACATTAAAGGAACTGGTATTTTCATAAGAAAAAGATAAATATGATACAATCAATCATTATTTTTCTGGAATACAAAGCACAGATAATGATCAGCAATTTTTCATTTCCACAAAGGAGGGGGGGAAAAGCTAAAACCAAAAGAAATGTTATAATTACCAAGAGAAAGTTGTGGTCATTTTTCTTCCTCTCTAGAGTTTGATACTGAGAAAAATTACCAAAGCCTTTGTTCTGGGTATACCTTGAAAATATAAGAGATTTGTGTGAGGTGGTTTAGTTGAAGGGCCACGTGAAAATGAGATAGGAAACTGGTTTCTCTCGAGGTAGTAATGGTTCATTTTGATTGTTAATTTGGATTGAAAACCATCTAGATTAGTCAGGCACACTTCTGTGTGTGAATCTGAGGGTCCTTCCAGAGAAGATGTGGTACAGAAGCTTAGAGACAGTCCTGCCCTTTGTTGGAACATCAAGCCAATTGTGTGGGGTCACAACTCAGCAGAGGTAGTGAGACAAAGGTAGCCTGCCAGCACCTGTGCATTCCACAGGCCCAGGCTGGTACTTCTATTCCGGCCACCACCACCTGTGGACTCCTACCTCCTTTCATTTGCAATTTGTTGAAATCATCAGTTTCCAGGTTCTCAGGCTTCCCATTGTACAAGTGGCCATTTTGTCTATAGAGGTGCAAGACCATACACACACACACACACTCACATACACATACACATACATATACACATATTCTACTTGCTTTGCTCTTCTAGAAAGCCACCAAATAATGCAAATCTATTTGCAAAGATAGCTGGAAAATATCACTTCACTAGCTCTAAGTCTTAAGCACCAAGACTCTCTGCATTCAAACTCATATGTAATCAAGAACACCTGTCCATCCATTTACTTCTACAAAAGCTGGGACCCTATTTTTGAGTAGGTGCCTGAAATAAGGATGTTAAACATAGTTCCCACCAGGCTATAACCAAGCTCTGTCATATGAATCGTGTAAATTTGCCCCAAGGAAATCTGGAGCAGCGCTATTTCTGTTACAATGTCTCCACGGTGAAGGTTCAGAAACTTCTCAGTGCCTTGTTTGGAGCTGCAGAAACACTAGGAGAGTATTACAACTGCTGCCTGAAACCAGAAGATGAGCTAAGACTTTATAAGAGTTCAGTAATTAGTAATTTTAATAATGACTGGACATTAACATATTTGCATATTCTCTCACACCAAAACCAAATTCTCAGAAAAGTCTACTTGTCTGGCGCTCCATAATTCATAACTGTATGGATGAGGATTTAAATTTGAGTTCAAATAAATCTTTTTTACATCTGAAAGCAGTTGAGATGGACATATTTGTGGGCAGTATTTTTAAAGTAATCTCTGGATAAGAGGTTTTAGCTGCAAGTTTCACCACATTCAAGTATTTGACCCTGTTAAAATGGATAAAATGTTTAACTGTTAGAATTTTGAAGTTGTGAAAAATATGAATGTCTTAATAAGTAATGTTGTGTAAAAAAGATGATAGGCACCTTCCCTGTTCAAAGAAAGCATAGAATGTGAGAGATCCTGGAGCAGGGACACAGACACAGACACAGACACAGACACAGGAGCGAGGGAGAGACGTGCCCTTAGCAGCTTTATTAATTTGGGTCCATTTTGTATTAAAAATTAACAAGTAAAAGGTGCTCAAGGGAGTATGGAAAACATTTGATAATCTGATAGCAGGAAAAGCATTTCCTTCTCAAGAATGACTTAAAACTCAAAGGACAGAGTATGAAAGGTTGATAGATTCACCTCTTCTAATTTAAGAAATCTTAATAAATTAAGACTGACAAAGCTGCTTCAAGCAAGTGTAAAGGGAATGCATTCACTGGAAAGAGGATTGAGGTTTGTCAGGGTCATGGAAATGCTATGGATTGATATGAACCCCTATGTCGCCTCCCTCTGCGCCCCCCCCCAACCATACTACACAATCCAACAGAAATGTGCTCAGTGACCAAGAAGAGGAAGTTCACAGTAAACATAAAGGTGAAAAGAGTTCTTACATGTAAGGGGAGTATTGAAACTTCCTTGTAATATAAGAAAACAGGGTCAGAGAAGTGGCTCAGTGGGCAAGGTGTGTGCCAAACCAGCCTGGTAATCTCCAGAACTCAAAGGGGGGAAGTCGAGACTCACCTTGTGCAAGTGGTTCTCTAACCCCCACAAGGAGACCACGGCTGTATGCACCCACCAACTCACACAAACACAGGCCCACGCATATACAAAATAAATAATAGAAAAACAAAATTTTTTTCATATTTTATTTTTAATTTATTTTTTATACTCCACATTCCATTCCCTGCCTCCCCATCCACCCTCCGACCGTTCTACATTCCACAACTCCTCCCTACCCCACCCGACTCCACGTGGATGCCCCCACCAAGAACCCCACTTGACCTCTAAACTCCCTGGAGCCTCCAGTCTCTTGAGGGTTAGTGCATCATCTCTGAATGAACATAGACCCAGCAGTCTTCAACTGTATGTGTGTTGGGGCCTCATATCAGCTGGTGTATGCTGCCTGGTTGGTGGTCCAGTGTTTGAGAGATCTTGAGGGTTTAGATTAATTGAAACTGCTGGTCCTCCTACAGGATTGCCCTTCTCCTCAGCTTCTTTCAACCTTCCCTAGTTCAACAACAGGGGTCAGCTGCTTCTGTCCGTACCTGCATCTGACTCAGCTGCGTGTTGGGTCTTTCAGAGGGCAGTCGTGCTAGGTCCTTTTTTGTGAGTGCTCCATAGCCTCAGTAATAGTGTCAGGCCTTGGGACCTCCCCTTGAGCTGGATCCCACTTTGGGCTGCTGCTGGACCTTCTTTTCCTCAGGCTCCTCTTCATTTCAATCCCTGTAATTCCTTCAGACAGAAACAATTATGGGTCAGAGGTGTGACTGTGAAATGGCAACCTCATCCCTCACTTGATGTCCTGTCTTCTTGCTGGAGGTGGGCTCTATAAGTTCCCTCTCCTTACTGTAGGGCATTTCATCTAGGGTTCCTCCCTTTGAGTCCTAGGAGTCTCTCAGTTCCCAGGTCTCTGGTGCATTCTGGGGGGTCCCCTTAACTTCCTATTTCTGACATTGCCTGTTTATAATCTTTCTGCTGGCCCTCGGGCTTCAGTCATTTTCCCTCACCCAATACCAGATCAGCTTCCCCCTCCTCCCCCCCCCCCACTCCCCACAAATCCCTTCCACTTTCCCTCCCAGGTCCCTCTCTCCCTCCTCCCTTGTGATTGCTTTCTTCTCTCTCCCAAATGGGACTGAGGCATCCTCACTTAGGCACTTAACTTGTTGAGCTTTTTGAGTTCTGTTGACTGTATCTTGGGTATCCTGTACATTTCTCTCTTTTTTGGCTGATATCCACTTATTAGTGAGTAAATTCACAACTGAGGAATCTTGAATGACTGAGAAGCATCTAAAGAAATGTGCAAAGTTCTTATTGATCAGAGAAAAGCAAATCAAAATCTTAAACCTGAGATTCCATCTTACAACAATCAAAACGGCTAAGATCAAAACCTCAGGTGACAGCACATGTTGGTGAGGATGTGGAGAGAGAGGAACACTCCTCCATTGCTGGTAGGATTGCAAACTGATACAACCACTTTGGAAATCAATCTAGAGATTCCTCAGAAAATTGGAAATAGATTAATTAGGGAAGCAGAAAACCCGGCCTGATCAGGATCAGAAGTCCCTTCCGTTTCACACCAGCACCTGGGCACCTTGGGCACGGAGTCTGCGGACACCCCCAAGGTTCCCACAGGACCCTCCACAGGATCTTAAGACCTCTGGTGAGTGGAACACAACTTCTGCTCCAATCCAATCCCACGGGACCCGAGACTGCATTAATTAGGGAAGCAGAAAACCCGGCCTGACCAGGGTCACAAGTCCCTTCTGGTCCACACCAGCACCTGGGCACCTTGAGAGTGGAGACTGCTGACACCCCCAAGGTCCCTACAGGACTCTCCACGGGATCTTAGGACCACTGGTGATTGGATCACAACTTCTGCCAGGAGGCAGATTTGAATGCCAGATATCTGTGCACCTTCCCTGAAAGAGGAGAGCTTACCTGCAGAGAATACTCTGAACACTAAAACTCAGGAGAGATCTAGTCTCCCAGGTGTGCTGATAGAGGCTAACATAATCACCTGAGGAACAAGCTCTAACCAGAGACAACTATAACAACTAACTTCAGAGATTACCAGATGGCGAAAGGCAAACATAAGAATCTTACTAACATAAATACATTCTTTTTAATAGCTGAGCAGTACTCCATTGTGTAAATGTACCACATTTTCTGTATCCATTCCTCTGTTGAGGGGCATCTGGGTTCTTTCCAGCTTCTGGCTATTATAAATAAGGCTGCTATGAACATAGTGGAGCATGTGCCCTTCTTACCGGTTGGGGCATCTTCTGGATATATGCCCAGAAGAGGTATTGCTGGATCTTCCTGTAGTACTATGTCCAATTTTCTGAGGAACTGCCAGACTGATTTGCAGAGTGGTTGTAAAAGCCTGCAATCCCACCAACAATGGAGGAGTGTTCCTCTTTCTCCACATCCTCACCAGCATCTGCTGTCACCTGAATTTTTGATCTTAGCCATTCTGACTGCTGTGAGGTGGAATCTCAGGGTTGTTTTGATTTGCATTTCCCTGATGATTAAGGATGTTGAACATTTTTTCAGGTGCTTCTCTGCCATTTGGTATTCCTCGGGTGAGAAATCTTTGTTCAGTTCTGAGCCCAATTTTTCAATGGGATTATTTGATTTTATAGAGTCTACCTTCTTGAGTTCTTTATATATATTGGATATTAGTCCCCTGTCCGATTTGGGATAGGTAAAGATCCTTTCCCAATCTGTTGGTGGTCTTTTTGTCTTATTGACGGTGTCTTTTGCCTTGCAGAAGCTTTGCAATTTTATGAGGTCCCATTTATCGATTCTCAATCTGACAGCACAAGCCATTGCTGTTCTATTCAGGAATTTTTCCCCTGTACCCATATCTTCGAGGCTTTTCCCTACTTTCTCCTCTATAAGTTTCAGTGTCTCTGGTTTTATGTGAAGTTCCTTGATCCACTTAGATTTGACCTTAGTACAAGGAGATAAGTATGGATTGATTCGCATTCTTCTACATGATAACAACCAGTTGTGCCAGCACCAATTGTTGAAAATGCTGTCTTTCTTCCACGGGATGGTTTTAGCTCCCTTGTCGAAGATCAAGTGACCATAGGTGTGTGGGTTCATTTCTGGGTCTTCAATTCTATTCCATTGGTCTACTGGTCTGTCTCTATACCAGTACCATGCTGTTTTTATCACAATTGCTCTGTAGTAAAGCTTTAGGTCAGGCATGGTGATTCCACCAGAGGTTCTTTTATCCTTGAGAAGAGTTTTTGCTATCCTAGGTTTTTTTTTTGTTATTCCAGATGAATTTGCAAATTGCTCCTTCTAATTCGTTGAAGAAATGAGTTGGAATTTTGATGGGGATTGCATTGAATCTGTAGATTGCTTTTGGCAAGATAGCCATTTTTACAATGTTGATGCTGCCAATCCATGAGCATGGGAGATCTTTCCATCTTCTGAGATCTTTAATTTCTTTCTTCAGAGACTTGAAGTTCTTGTCATACAGATCTTTTACTTCCTTAGCTAGAGTCACACCTAGGTATTTTATATTATTTGTGGCTATTGAGAAGGGTGTTGTTTCCCTAATTTCTTTCTCAGCCTGTTTGTCCTTTGTGTAGAGAAAGGCCATTGACTTGTTTGAGTTAATTTTATATCCAGCTACTTCACTGAAGCTGTTTATCAGGCTTAGGAGTTCTCTGGTGGAATTTTTAGGGTCACGTATATATACTATCATATCATCTGCAAAAAGTGATATTTTGACTTCTTCCTTTCCAATTTGTATCCCCTTGATCTCCTTTTGTTGTCTAATTGCTCTGGCTAGGACTTCAAGTACAATGTTGAATAGGTAGGGAGAGAGTGGACAGCCTTGTCTAGTCCCTGATTTTAGTGGGATTGCTTCAAGCTTCTCACCATTTACTTTGATGCTGGCTACTGGTTTGCTGTAGATTGCTTTTATCATGTTTAGGTATGGGCCTTGAATTCCTGATCTTTCCAAGACTTTTATCATGAATGGGTGTTGGATTTTGTCAAATGCTTTCTCAGCATCTAACGAGATGATCATGTGGTTTTTGTCTTTGAGTTTGTTTATATACTGGATTACGTTGATGGATTTCCATATATTGAACCATCCCTGCATTTCTGGGATGAAACCTACTTGGTCAGGATGGATGATTGTTTTGATGTGTTCTTGGATTCAGTTAGCAAGAACTTTATTGAGGATTTTTGCATCAATATTCATAAGGGATATTGGTCTGAATTTCTCTATCTTTGTGGGGTCTTTTTGTGGTTTAGGTATCAGAGTAATTGTGGCTTCATAGAATGAGTTGGGTAGAGTACCTTCTGTTTCTATATTGTAGAATAGTTTCTGAAGAACTGGGATTAGATCTTCTTTGAAGGTCTGATAGAACTCTGCAAAATGGAGTACTACTCAGCTATTAAAAAGAATGAATTTATGAAATTCCTAGCCAAATGGATGGACCTGGAGGGCATCATGCTGAGTGAGGTAACCCAATCACAAAGGAACTCTCAAAATATGTACTCACTGATAGGTGGATATTAGCCCAGAAACTTAGGATACCCAAGATATAAGATACAATTTGCTAAACACATTAAACTCAAGAGAACGGAGACCAAAGTGTGGACACTTTGCCCCTTCTTAGAATTGGGAACAAAACACCCATGGAAGGAGTTACAGAGACAAAATTTGGAAGTGTGACGAAAGGATGGACTATCTAGTGATTGCCATATCCAGAGATCCATCCCATGATCAGCTTCCAAACGCTGACACCATTGCATACACTAGCAAAATTTTGCTGAAAGGACCCAGATATAGCTGTCTCTTGTGAGACTATGCCAGGGCCTAGCAAACACAGAAGTGGATGCTCACAGTCAGCTATTGAATGGACCACAGGGCCCCCAATGGAGGAACTAGAGAAAGCACCCAAGGAACTAAAGGGAACTGCAACCCTATAGGTGGAACAACAATATGAACTAAGCAGTACCCCGGAGGTCTTATCTCTAGCTGCATATGTATCAAACATATGGCCTAGTCGGCCATCACTGCAAAGAGAGGTCCATTGGACTTGCAAACTTTATATGCCCCAGTACAGGGGAACGCCAGGGCCAAAAATGGGGAGTGGGTGGGTAGGGGAGTGGGGGAGGTGGGTATGGGGGACTTTTGGTATAGCATTGGAAATGTAAATGAGTTAAATACCTAATAAAAAATGGAAAAAAAAAGAATCTTACTAACAGAAACCAAGACCACTCACCATCATCATAACACAGCACTCCCACCCAACCCAGTCCTGGGCACCCAAACACACCCGAAAAGATAGTCCCGGATTTAAAAGCATATCTCATGATGATGGTAGAGGACATCAAGAAGGACTTTAATAACTCACTTAGAGAAATACAGGACAACACTGCTAAACAGATAGAAGACCTTAAAGAGAAAGCACAAAAATCCCTTAAAGAATTGCAGGAAAACATGACCAAACAGGTGATGGAACCATAGATGTGAGCATCACCGACAGAATACAAGAGATGGAAGAGAGAATCTCAGGTGCAGAAGATTCCATAGATAACATCTGCACAACAATAAAGAAAATACAAAATGCAAAAACATCCCAACTCAAAACAACCAGGAAATCAAGGACGCAATGAGAAGACCAAACCTATGGATAATAGGAGTAGATGAGAATGAAAATTTTCAACTTAAAGGGACAGCAAATACCTTCAAGAAAATTATAGAAGAAAACTTCCCAAACCTAAAGAAGGAGATGCCCATGAACATACAAGAAGCCTACAGAACTCCAAATTGACTGGAACAGAAAAGAAATTTCTCCCGACACAAAATAATCAGAACAACAAATGCACTAAATAAAGATAGAATATTAAAAGCAGTAAGGGAGAAAGGTCAAGTAACATATAAAGGCAAGCCTATCAGAATTACACCAGACTTTTCACCAGAGACTATGAAAGCCAGAAGAGCCTGGACAGCTGTTATACAGAAACTAAGAGAACACAAATGCCAGCCCAGGCTACTATACCCAGCCAAACTCTAAATTATCATAGATGGAGAAACCAAAGCATTCCACGACAAAACAAAATTTACACATTATCTTTCCACGAATCCAGCCCTTCAAAGGATAATAACAGAAAAAAAAACCAATACAAGGACAGAAATCACGCCCTAGAACAAGCAAGAAAGTAATCCCTCAACAAACCAAAAAGAAGACAGCCACAAGAACAGAATGCCAACTCTAACGACAAAAATAAAAGGAAGCAACATTTACTTTTCCTTAATATCTCTTAATATCAATGGACTCAATTCCCCCAATAAAAAGACATAGACTAACAGACTGGCTACACAAACAAGACCCAATATTCTGCTGCTTACAGGAAACCCATCTCAGGGAAAAAGACAGACACTACCTCAGATTGAAAGGCTGGAAAACATTTTTCCAAGCAAATGGTCGGAAGAAACCAGCTGGAGTAGCCATTCTAATATTGAATAAAATTGACTTCCAACCAAAAGTTATCAAAAAAGACAAGAAGGGACACTTCATAATCATCAAAGTTAAAATCCTCCAAGAGGAACTCTAAATTCTGAATATCTATGCTCCAAATGCAAGGGCAGCCACATTTATTAAAGAAACTTTAGTAAAGTTCAAAGCACACATTGCACCTCACACAATAATAGTAGGAGACTTCAACACACCACTTTCATCAATGGACAGATCATGGAAACAGAAACTAAACAGGGACACAGTGAAACTAACAGAAGTTATGAAACAAATGGATTAAGTAGATATCTACAGAAAATTTTATCCTAACACAAAAGGATATACCTTCTTCTCAGCACCTCATGGTACCTTCTCCAAAATTGACCATATAATTGGTCACAAAAGCAGCAGCGGTCGCCATCTTGGTCCGGGACCCGCCGAACTTAGGAAATTAGTCTGAACAGGTGAGAGGGTGCGCCAGAGAACCTGACAGCTTCTGGAACAGGCAGAAGCACAGAGGCGCTGAGGCAGCACCCTGTGTGGGCCGGGGACAGCCGGCCACCTTCCGGACCGGAGGACAGGTGCCCACCCGGCTGGGGAGGCGGCCTAAGCCACAGCAGCACTGGTCGCCATCTTGGTCCCGGGACTCCAAGGAACTTAGGAATTTAGTCTGCTTAGGTGAGAGTCTGTACCACCTGGGAACTGCCAAAGCAACACAGTGTCTGAGAAAGGTCCTGTTTTGGGCCTTCTTCTTCGGCCAGGAGGAGGTCCAAATACAAGATATCTGCGCACCTTCCCTGTAAGAGAGCTTGCCAGCAGAGAGTGCTCTGAGCACTGAAACTCAGAGGAGAGAATCTGTCTCCCAGGTTTGCTGATAGACGGTAACAGAATCACCAGAAGAACAATCTCTAAACAGAGTCAACTATAACTACTAACTCCAGAGATTACCAGATGGCGAAAGGTAAACGGAGGAATCTTACTAACATTAACCAAGACCACTCACCATCACCAGAACCCAGCACACCCACTTCGCCCAGTCCAGGGAACCCCAACACACCTGAGAACCTAGACCTAGATTTAAAAGCATATCTCATGATGATGGTAGAGGACATCAAGAAGGACTTTAATAAATCACTTAAAGAAATACAGGAGAACACTGCTAAAGAGTTACAAGTCCTTAAAGAAAAACAGGAAAACACAATCAAACAGGTAGAAGTCCTTACAGAAAAAGAGGAAAAAACATACAAACAGGTGATGGAAATGAACAAAACCATACTAGACCTAAAAAGGGAAGTAGACACAATAAAGAAAACTCAAAGCGAGGCAACACTAGAGATAGAAACCCTAGGAAAGAAATCTGGAACCATAGATTTGAGCATCAGCAACAGAATACAAGAGATGGAAGAGAGAATCTCAGGTGCAGAAGATTCCATAGAGAACATCGGCACAACAATCAAAGAAAATGGAAAATGCAAAAAGATCCTAACTCAAAATATCCAGGAAATCCAGGACACAATAAGAAGACCAAACGTACGGATAATAGGAGTGGATGAGAATGAAGATTTTCAACTCAAAGGTCCAGCAAACATCTTCAACAAAATTATTGAAGAAAACTTCCCAAATCTAAAGAATGAGATGCATATGAACATACAAGAAGCCTACAGAACTCCAAATAGACTGGACCAGAAAAGAAATTCCTCCCGACACATAATAATCAGAACATCAAATGCACTAAATAAAGATAGAATACTAAAAGCAGTAAGGGAAAAAGGTCAAGTAACATATAAAGGCAAGCCTATCAGAATTACACCAGATTTTTCACCAGAGACTATGAAAGCCAGAAGAGCCTGGACAGATGTTATACAGACACTAAGAGAACACAAACTGCAGCCCAGGCTACTATACCCAGCCAAACTCTCAATTATCATAGAGGGAGAAACCAAAGTATTCCACGACAAAACCAAATTCATGCATTATCTCTCCACGAATCCAGCCCTTCAAAGGATAATAACAGAAAAAAACCAATACAAGAACGGGAACAACGCCCTAGAAAAAACAAGAAGGTAATCCCTCAACAAACCTAAAAGAAGACAGCCACAAGAACAGAATGCCACCTTTAACAACTAAAATAACAGGAAGCAACAATTACTTTTCCTTAATATCTCTTAACATCAATGGTCTCAACTCGCCAATAAAAAGACATAGACTAACAAACTGGCTACACAAACAAGACCCAACATTTTGCTGCTTACAGGAAACTCATCTCAGAGAAAAAGATAGACACTACCTCAGAATGAAAGGCTGGAAAACAATTTTCCAAGCAAATGGTATGAAGAAACAAGCAGGAGTAGCCATCCTAATATCTGATAAGATTGACTTCCAACCCAAAGTCATCAAAAAAGACAAGGAGGGACACTTCATTCTCATCAAAGGTAAAATCCTCCAAGAGGAACTCTCAATTCTGAATATCTATGCTCCAAATACAAGAGCAGCCACATTCACTAAAGAAACTTTAGTAAAGCTCAAAGCACACATTGCACCTCACACAATAATAGTGGGAGACTTCAACACACCACTTTCACCAATGGACAGATCATGGAAACAGAAACTAAACAGGGACACACTGAAACTAACAGAAGTGATGAAACAAATGGATCTGACAGATATCTACAGAACATTTTATCCTAAAACAAAAGGATATACCTTCTTCTCAGCACCTCATGGTACCTTCTCCAAAATTGACCACATAATAGGTCACAAATCAGGCCTCAACAGATTCAAAAATATTGAAATTGTTCCATGTATCCTATCAGATCACCATGCACTAAGGCTGATCTTCAATAACAAAATAAATAACAGAAAGCCAACATTCACATGGAAACTGAACAACACTCTTCTCAATGATACCTTGGTCAAGGAAGGAATAAAGAAAGAAATTAAAGACTTTTTAGAGTTTAATGAAAATGAAGCCACAATGTACCCAAACCTTTGGGACACAATGAAAGCATTTCTAAGAGGGAAACTCATAGCTATGAGTGCCTTCAAGAAAAAACGGGAGAGAGCACATACTAGCAGCTTGACAACACATCTAAAAGCTCTAGAAAAAAAGGAAGCAAATTCACCCAAGAGGAGTAGACGGCAGGAAATAATCAAACTCAGGGGTGAAATCAACCAAGTGGAAACAAGAAGAACTATTCAAAGAATTAACCAAACGAGGAGTTGGTTCTTTGAGAAAATCAACAAGATAGATAAACCCTTAGCTACACTCACTAAAGGGCACAGGGACAAAATCCTAATTAACAAAATCAGAACTGAAAAGGGAGACATAACAACAGATCCTGAAGAAATCCAAAACACCATCAGATCCTTCTACAAAAGGCTATACTCAACAAAACTGGAAAACCTGGACGAAATGGACAAATTTCTGGACAGATACCAGGTACCAAAGTTGAATCAGGATCAAGTTGACCTTCTAAACAGTCCCATATCCCCTAAAGAAATAGAAGCAGTTATTAATAGTCTCCCAGCCAAAAAAAGCCCAGGACCAGACGGGTTTAGTGCAGAGTTCTATCAGACCTTCAAAGAAGATCTAACTCCAGTTCTGCACAAACTTTTTCACAAGATAGAAGTAGAAGGTATTCTACCCAACTCATTTTATGAAGCCACTATTACTCTGATACCTAAACCACAGAAAGATCCAACAAAGATAGAGAACTTCAGACCAATTTCTCTTATGAACATCGATGCAAAAATCCTTAATAAAATTCTCACTAACCGAATCCAAGAACACATTAAAGCAATCATCCATCCTGACCAAGTAGGTTTTATTCCAGGGATGCAGGGATGGTTTAATATACGAAAATCCATCAATGTAATCCATTATATAAACAAACTCAAAGACAAAAACCACATGATCATCTCGTTGGATGCAGAAAAAGCATTTGACAAGATCCAACACCCATTCATGATAAAAGTTCTGGAAAGATCAGGAATTCAAGGCCCATACCTAAACATGATAAAAGCAATCTACAGCAAACCAGTAGCCAACATCAAAGTAAATGGAGAGAAGCTGGAAGCAATCCCACTAAAATCAGGGACTAGACAAGGCTGCCCACTTTCTCCCTACCTTTTCAACATAGTACTTGAAGTATTAGCCAGAGCAATTCGACAACAAAAGGAGATCAAGGGGATACAAATTGGAAAAGAGGAAGTCAAAATATCACTTTTTGCAGATGATATGATAGTATATATAAGTGACCCTAAAAATTCCACCAGAGAACTCCTAAACCTGATAAACAGCTTGGGTGAAGTAGCTGGATATAAAATTAACTCAAACAAGTCAATGGCCTTTCTCTACACAAAGAATAAACAGGCTGAGAAAGAAATTAGGGAAACAACACCCTTCTCAATAGCCACAAATAATATAAAATATCTCGGCGTGACTCTAACGAAGGAAGTGAAAGATCTGTATGATAAAAACTTCAAGTCCCTGAAGAAAGAAATTAAAGAAGATCTCAGAAGATGGAAAGATCTCCCATGCTCATGGATTGGCAGGACCAACATTGTAAAAATGGCTATCTTGCCAAAAGCAATCTACAGATTCAATGCAATCCCCATCAAAATTCCAACACAATTCTTCAACGAATTAGAAGGAGCAATTTGCAAATTCATCTGGAATAACAAAAAACCTAGGATAGCAAAAACTCTTCTCAAGGATAAAAGAACCTCTGGTGGAATCACCATGCCTGACCTAAAGCTTTACTACAGAGCAATTGTGATAAAAACTGCATGGTACTGGTATAGAGACAGACAAGTGGACCAATGGAATAGAATTGAAGACCCAGAAATGAACCCACACACCTATGGTCACTTGATCTTCGACAAGGGAGCCAAAACCATCCAGTGGAAGAAAGACAGCATTTTCAACAATTGGTGCTGGCACAACTGGTTGTTATCATGTAGAAGAATGCGAATCGATCCATACTTATCTCCTTGTACTAAGGTCAAATCTAAGTGGATCAAGGAACTTCACATAAAACCAGAGACACTGAAACTTATAGAGGAGAAAGTGGGGAAAAGCCTTGAAGATATGGGCACAGGGGAAAAATTCCTGAACAGAACAGCAATGGCTTGTGCTGTAAGATCGAGAATTGACAAATGGGACCTAATGAAACTCCAAAGTTTCTGCAAGGCAAAAGACACTGTCTATAAGACAAAAAGACCACCAACAGACTGGGAAAGGATCTTTACCTATCCTAAATCAGATAGGGGACTAATATCCAACATATATAAAGAACTCAAGAAGGTGGACCTCAGAAAATCAAATAACCCCCTTAAAAAATGGGGCTCAGAACTGAACAAAGAATTCTCACCTGAGGAATACCGAATGGCAGAGAAGCACCTGAAAAAATGTTCAACATCCTTAATCATCAGGGAAATGCAAATCAAAACAACCCTGAGATTCCACCTCACACCAGTGAGAATGGCTAAGATCAAAAATTCAGGTGACAGCAGATGCTGGCGAGGATGTGGAGAAAGAGGAACACTCCTCCATTGTTGGTGGGATTGCAGGCTGGTACAACCACTCTGGAAATCAGTCTGGCGGTTCCTAAGAAAATTGGACATAGTACTACCGGAGGATCCAGCAATACCTCTCCTGGGCATATATCCAGAAGAAGCCCCAACTGGTAAGAAGGACACATGCTCCACTATGTTCATAGCAGCCTTATTTATAATAGCCAGAAACTGGAAAGAACCCAGATGCCCCTCAACAGAGGAATGGATACAGAAAATGTGGTACATCTACACAATGGAGTACTACTCAGCTATTAAAAAGAATGAATTTATGAAATTCCTAGCCAAATGGATGGACCTGGAGAGCATCATCCTGAGTGAGGTAACACAATCACAAAGGAACTCACACAATATGTACTCACTGATAAGTGGATACTAGCCCAAAACCTAGGATACCCACGATATAAGATACAATTTCCTAAACACATGAAACTCAAGAAAAATGAAGACTGAAGTGTGGACACTATGCCCCTCCTTAGAAGTGGGAACAAAACACCCATGGAAGGAGTTACAGAAACAAAGTTTGGAGCTGAGATGAAAGGATGGACCATGTAGAGACTGCCATATCCAGGGATCCACCCCATAATCAGCATCCAAACGCTGACACCATTGCATATACTAGCAAGATTTTATCGAAAGGACCCAGATGTAGCTGTCTCTTGTGAGACTATGCCGGGGCCTAGCAAACACAGAAGTGGATGCTCACAGTCAGCTAATGGATGGATCACAGGGCTCCCAATGGAGGAGCTAGAGAAAGTACCCAAGGAGCTAAAGGGATCTTCAACCCTATAGGTGGAACAACATTATGAACTAACCAGTACCCCTGAGCTCTTGACTCTAGCTGCATATGTATCAAAAGATGGCCTAGTCGGCCATCACTGGAAAGAGAGGCCCATTGGACACGCAGACTTTGTGTGCCCCGGTACAGGGGAACGCCAGGGCCAAAGGGGGGGAGTGGGTGGGTAGGGGAGTGGGGGTGGGTGGGTAAGGGGGACTTTTGGTATAGCATTGGAAATGTAAATGAGCTAAATACCTAATAAAAAATGGAAAAAAAAATAATTGGTCACAAAACAGGCCTCAACAGATACAAAAATATTGAAATTTTCCCATGCATCCTATCAGACCACCATGGACTAAGGCTGATCTTCACAATAACAACATAAATAATGGAACGCCAACATTCATGTGGAAACTGAACAACACTCTTCTCAATGATACCTTGGTCAAGGAAGGAATAAAGAAAGAAATTAAAGACTTTTTAGAGTTTAATGAAAATGAAGTCGCAACATACCCAAACTTATGGGACACAATGAAAGCATTTCTAAGAGGGAAACTCATAGCTCTGAGTGCCTCCAAAAAGAAACTAGAGAGAGCACACACTAGCAGCTTGACAACGCAACTAAAAGCTCTAGAACAAAAGGAAACAAATTCACCCAAGATGAGTAGACAGCAGGAAATAATCAAACTCAGGTGCAAAATTAACCAAGTGGAAACAGGAAGAACTATTGATAGAATCAACCAAAGGAGGAGCTGGTTCTTTGAGAAAATCAATGAGATAGATAAACCCTTAGCGACACTCACTAGAGGGCACAAGGACAGCATCCTTAATAACAAAATCAGAAATGAAAAGGGAGACATATCAACAGATACTGAAGAAATACAAAACACCATCAGATCCTTCTACAAAAGGCTATACTCAACAAAACTGGAAAATCTGGACGAAATGGACAAATTTCTAGACAGATACCAGGTACCAAGGTTAAATCAGGATCAAGTTAATGATCTAAACAGTCCCATATCCCCTAAAGAAATAGAAGCAGTCATTAATAGTCTCCCATCCAAAAAAATGCCCAGGACCAGATGGGTCTAGTGCAGAGTTCTATCAGACCTTCAAAGAAGATCTAATTCCAGTTCTGCACAAACTATCCCACAAAATAGAAGTAGAAGGTACTCTATCCATCTCATTCTATGAAGCCACAATTACTCTGATACCTAAAATACAGAAAGATCCAACAAAGATAGAGAACTTCAGACCAATTTCCCTTATGAATATCGATGCAAAAATACTCAATAAAATTCTAGCTAACCGAATCCAAGAACACATTAAAATAATCATCCATCTTGACCAAGTAGGTTTTATTCCAGGGATGCAGGGATGGTCTAATATACGGAAATCCATCAACGTAATCCATTATATAAACAACCTCAAAGATGAAAACCACATGATCATCTCCTTAGACTCTGAGAAACCATTTGACCAAATCCAGCACCCATTCATGATAAAAGACTTAGAGAACTCCTAAACCTGATAAACAGCTACGGTGAAGTAGCTGGATATAAAATTAACTCAAACAAGTCAGTGGCATTTCTATACACAAAGACTAAACAGGCTGAGAAAGAAATTAGTGAAACAACACTGTTCTCAATAGTCACAAATAATATAAAATACCTTGGCGTGACTCTAACCAAGGAAGTGAAAGATCTGTATGATAACAACTTCAAGTCTCTGAAGAAAGAAATTAAAGAAGATCTCAGAAAATGGAAAGATCTTTCATGCTCATGGATTGGCAGGATCAATATAGTAAAAATGGCTATCTTGCCAAAAGCAATCTACAGATTCAATGCAATCTCCATCAAAATTCCAACTCAATTCTTCAACAAATTAGAAAGAGCAATCTGCAAATTCATCTGGAATAACAAAAAACCTAGGATAGCAAAAACTCTTCTCAATGATAAAAGAACCTCTGGTAGAATCACCATGCCTGACCTAAAGCTTTACTACAGAGCAATTGTGATTAAAAACTGCATGGTACTGGTATAGTGACAGACAAGTAGACCAATGGAATAGAATTGAAGACCCAGAAATGAACCCACACACCTATGGTCACTTGATCTTCGACAAGGGAGCTAAAACCATCCAGTGGAAGAAAGACAGCATTTTCAACAAATGGTGCTGGCACAACTGGCGGTTATCATGTAGAAGAATGTGAATTGATCTATTCATATCTCCTTGTACTAAGGTCAAATCTAAATGTATCAGGGAACTCCACATAAAACCAGAGACACTGAAACTTATAGAGGAGAAAGTGGGGAAAAGCCTCGAAGATATGGGCATAGGGGAAAAAGTCCTGAATAGAACAGCAATGACTTGGGCTGTAAGATCGAGAATTGACAAATGGGACCTCATAAAACTGCAAAGCTTCTATAAGGCAAAAGAAACCATCAATAAGACAAAAAGGCCAACAACAGATTGTGAAAGGATCTTTACCTATCCTAAATCAGATAGGGGACTAATATCTAATATATATAAAGAACTCAAGAAGGTGGACTCCAGAAAATCAAATAACCCCATTAAAAAATGGGGCTCAGAGCTAAACAAAGAATTCTCACCTGAGGAATACTGAATGGCTGAGAAGCACCTGAAAAAATGTTCAGCATCCTTAATCATCAGGGAAATGCAAATAAAAACAACCCTGAGATTCCATCTCACACCATTCAGAATGTCTAAGATAAAAATTTCAGGTGACAGCAGATGCTGGCGAACATGTGGAGAAAGAGGAATACTCCTCCATTGTTGGTCGGATTGCAAGCTTGTACAACCACTCTGGAAATCAGTCTGGCGGTTCCTCAGAAAATTGGACAGAGTACTACCGGAAGATCCCACAATACCTCTCCTGGGCATATATCCAGAAGATGTTCCAACTAGTAAGAAAGACTGATGCTCCACTATGTTCATAGCAGCCTTATTTATAATAGCCTGAAGCTGGAAACAACCCAGATGCTCCTCAACAGAGGAATGAATACCAAAAATGTGGTACATTTACACAATGGAGTACTACTCTGCTATTAAAAAGAATGAATTTATGAAATTCCCAGGCAAATGGTTGAACCTGGAGGGCATCATACAATCACAAAAGAACACAAATGATACGTACTCACTGATAAGTGGATATCAGCCCAGAAACTTAGAATACCCAAGATATAAGATACAATTTGTGAAACACATGCAACTCAAGAAGAACGAAGACCAAAGTGTAGACACTTTGCCCCTTCTTAGAATTGGGAACAAAACACCCATGGAAGGAGTTACAGAGACAAAGTTTGGAGCTGAGACAAAAGGATGGACCATCTAGGGACTGCCATATCCAGGGATCCATCCTATAATCAGCCTCCAAATGCTGACACCATTGAATACAGTAGCAAGATTTTGCTGAAAGGATCCTAATATAGCTGTCTCTTGTGAGACTATGCTGGGGCCTAGCAAACACAGAAGTAGATGCTCACAGTCAGCTATTGGATGGATCACAGGGCCCCCAATGGAGGAGCTAGAGAAAGTACCCAAGGAGCTAAAGGGATCTGCAACCCTATAGGTGGAACAACATTATGACTTAACCAGTACCCCGGAGCTCTTGACTCTATCTGCATATGTAACAAAAGATGGCCTAGTCACTGGAAAGGGAGGCCCACTGGACATGCAGACTTTATATGCCCCAGTACAGGGGAACGCCAGGGCTAAAAAGTGGGAGTGGGTGGGTAGGGGAGTGGGGGGCAGGTTAGGGGGGATTTTTGGGATAGCACTGAAAATGTAAATGAGGAAAATACCTAATAAAAATATTTAAAAAAAAAGAAAATTGGAAATAGATCTACCCAAATACCCAGCTATACCACTCTTGGGAATATACCCAAAAGATGCCCCACCATGCCACAGAGGCACATGTTCCACTATGTTCATAGTGGCCTTATTTGTGATAGCCAGAAGCTGGAAACAACCTAGATGTCCCACAACAGAAGAATGGATACAGAAAATGTGGTTCATTTACACAATGAAATACTACTCACCTATTAAGAACAAGGACATCCTGAATTTTGCAGGCAAATGATGGAACTAGAAAATATCCTGAGTGAGGTAACTCAGACCCAAAAAACACAATTCTTAAAGAAATATACCATCTTTGAAATAGCATAAAGATGTCAGTTTTTTGTATTAGATTGGCAACATTAAGAAGTCTTATTTAAACATGTTTAAATACTTATTAAAATGTATGGATATATCATAGTGAAAAGAATGTGGAGAAACAATTTATCTGGCAGAGAATTGATATAATTTACATGCCAAATGATTGGGTGATAAATATCTAGAAGCAAATTAGAGAAAGGCATCTACTCTTCTTTCTTGTGACAATTTCACACAGAATACCATTCTTTTAATACAGTCCCAAATGTGTAAAATTGTATATGCATATTACACATTTTAAATATTCATATTTTTACATTTTTGTAATAGAAAAAGATTGGAAGCAATATAAGTGCTTATTAGTAATGAACTGGCTCACTATCTTATGGTTCATTCATAAGGCAGTGTTCACTTTCTGTCAGTTTTGTAAAAGATTTTGTTGTTATTTATTATCAGATGCATGAATGTACATTGTTTTATGTTTATAAATGCAGGTAGTCAGAAGATACCATTGGATCCATTGGTGGCGGAATTACATATAGTTTTGAGTTGCCCAACATGGCTACTGGAAACAGAGCTTGGGTCTTCTAGAAGAGCAACAAGCTCTTTTAACCCCTGCGCCATTTTACAGTTCTTTATTTGGAACATATGAGCATGTGTGAGCACACGTGTTCATTAATTATGCACTATGTCTTTCTAGGTTTACATCATGTTTTTCCCTTCTTGCTTGCTTCTCCAAAAAGTTTATTGCATTAGTGCTGACATTTTAAAAACAACACACGTGTGTAAAATGCACAGAGAAAATCACCAGTATGTCACAATGATAAAGCAGAAAAAACAAACTAGAACCATTTTAGATTTCAAAGATCCACCCCCAGTAACATACGTTCTCTGGCATGTCTGCTTCTTCTTAATCTCCCAAAACAATGTGGTCTAAGTATGCAAATATCTGAGTCTATGTGGGACAGATCCACTCAAACCACTACATTTCACTCTTTGGATCCCATCAGTCTCACAGCATTTTTTTTTAATGCTAAACTTGGGGTTAAAAACAGAGCTAGCTAAGTTTGTGGTTCAACAAATGAGGGAAGAACTCAAGGGGTCTTTGTTTTACTGAATACTTTACAGTAGAGAGGTATCATCTGCTAGCCAGGTTGGCAAGAGTCATCAAACAAGGTGTCTGTGTTAAGGGGCAAGGCACAGAAAATGTCAGGTAGGTGATGTCTAGGCACCCACCCCTTATTGGCAGGGAATAGCTGGCAGTGGAGGGATAATCATTATTATTTTTTAAGAGTGTGGGCATTGATAGGTTTCTCATATGCAAGAACATGTGATCAATACTAACATGGATTAGTGGATTTGAGAGAGAGAGAGAGAGAGAGAGAGAGAGAGAGGGAGAGGGAGAGGGAGAGGGAGGGAGAGGGGGGAAAGGGAGGGAGAGGGAGAGGGGGAGGGAGAGGGAGAGGGGGAGGGAGAGGGGGAGAGGGAGAGAGAGAGAGAGAGAGAGAGAGAGAGAGAGAGAGAGAGAGAGAGAGAGAGAGAGAGAGAGAGAACATGAAGTTGGTTGGGAGACTTCTGTGTGGGGAGGTAGTGGATGTAGATAAGATTGAGTACATTGTACTCATGTATAGAATTTTAAGAGAATAAAGAAAATAATATTTAAAAATAGGTGTCTAGTTTCTGCTTTGATTTTTTTCCTGAAGTATATCATATGAGCTCAAGTCTTTGCCCTGGAAATTCCTAATAAGTGTTCACCCTCTAGAGACATGTCATAGTACTGGGTTCTTTCCCCAAGTCCAGAGCTGGCCTAACCAGCACCATTCTTCCCTAAAGCCCCAAGGCTGCGAGAAGGACTCACTCAACAATTTTCCTTCAGTTTATGTCATAAGTGCTTCATTTGGTTATTCCTATAGCCATTGAAGGAAGTGGTTTATTATCTGCAGTCAGGTAGGGTATATTCTGAGAAACGTGTCACTACGTAATCCTATCACCAATGAATGTTATAGAGTGCACTTGTAAAAGCCAAGACAGATATATATATATATATAATGTGTGTATACATACATATATATACAGACACACACATATATATATATGTATATATATACACACACACATATATATATACACACACACACACACATATATATATATACATACATATATAAAATCTTTAGTTTTTTTTTTTTTCACTCCAGTTGTTATCCCCCTTCTGGTCTGCCTTCTGACAGTTCCTCATCCCATTCCTTCTCCCCTGTTTCCAAGAGGATGTTCTCATACCCCACATCCCCCACCCCCACCCTCACCCCTCTGGTCCTCCCCACTCCTTGGGGCCTCAAGTCTCTCTTGGGGGTTAGGTGTATTTTCTCTCAGGGAGGCCAGACCTCTGCTTTATATGTGCCAGGACCCTTGTACCAGCTAGTGTACGCTGCCTGGTTGATGGCTCAGTGTCTAAAAGATCTCGGGGGTCCTGGTTAGTTGACTGCTGGTATTCCTATGGGGGTCACCGTCCTTCTCAGCTTCTTCCAGCCTTTCCCTAATTCAACCACAGGGGTCCCTGACTTCAGTCCATTGATTGGGTATAAATATCTGCTCTATCTCAGTCATTTGCTTGTTGGGCCTCTCTGAGGGCAGTCATGCTAGGCTCCTGTCTCGGAGGTGAAAGACTCACAGGGCTAAAACAGAGGGACCTTAGTTGAAATGCCTAAGATTGAGGAGAGGGAAGATGAGTATATTTTAAGCAATGCCATCTTAGGGGACCGAACACTCTTGCCTATGTAGTCAATGGTTAAGTAAATATTGTCCAATAGCACAGACCAAATAAGACACAACACAATTCTTACCTTTGGTAGCATCAAGGTCTTTGTTACACGTTTTCTTTCCTCTCACTGTGAAATCCTGCTTACATGTTCTCAGCTTTCATTGTTTGTTATTCAAATAGCACATAGCTTGCATAACACACGCCCACACACACGCACACGCACGCACAGGGCACTGGGGGTTGGTTAGCATCCTTGTGTTCTCCAAATCGCCATCATTTGTTTCTATCATGGTGGTTATGTGGAAGGGAAAACTTACTAAGAAGGAATCTTCTTCCCCAGCTAGAGAAGTTTGGAGTGTGGGGAGATAGGAGTTTAAAAATTTCATATAAAACTCTCAGGATATTTTGCAACAATAGATGTTGTCTGTCACTCATATGCCTGTGTAAAAGTAAAATTCTCTACAGAATAGTCTGCTTTGAAATACATAACAAATAAATCCTTTCTTAGGCTGTGTATTATTATATATGTGAGTAGGGAGAACAAAGACATCTAAAAGGATGCATTCTGCATTTCTTCTTGCTATTGTATTTTCTGCTGTGTTCTGCACTCAGGGAAGTAAAATAATCCCCAAAGATCCTGCTTCACTTGGGAATACCACTTCCAGTGGGAAAGTAGTGTCAAATTAATCCTAGATATGCACTTTCAAAGCTAGAGCAATTTTTTCTGCACTTGTTAAAATCTCCAAATATTTGTTGCTTAATGCAGCCTTCACTAAATCTCTGATCATAAATGAATTTAAGCCTAGCAGTATGCTAATGCAGAACTGTGTTCTGCTTGATAGAGGATTCTAAAACAAAACAAAACAAAGCAAAGCAAAACAAAACAAAACAAAACAAAACAAAACAAAACAAAACAAAACAAAACACCCTCTCCTCTTTTTTCCTACACTTTAGTGAGCTGGGATGAAGAACCAGGCGGGTAAGTACCCTTTCTTGTTTCCTCAGGAAAGACCCAACCCCAGACTCCACATCAGTTTTACCTTCTCTGATGAAGGGACCCAGAAGCTATGAGCCCAGTGAATTTCCCACCACCTATGAAGAAGGAACCACACTTCCTCCAGATCAAATAACCCAGAGCAACAGGAACAACATTCTAGACTTGTGGCTGGAAAGAGATTTCTGACAAAGATGTAGGTCTGAGCTGCAGAAGTTCAGAAATACTTTATCCAAATTATTATTATTATTATTATTATTATTTGATTTTTCGAGACAGGGTTTTTCTGTATAGACCAGGCTGGTTGCCTCTGCCTCCCAAGTGCTGGGATTAAAGGTGTGTGCCTCTATGCTGGGCTCCAAATTCTTCCCACAGCCTTCCTGCCTTTCAGTCCCTCTTCCTTGAGACAATTCTGGCCACTTATGATTCCATTTTAATGCATTAACATAATTATACCCTCACATTTCAGATCATGACTCGGCTGAATCTCTTGTTAAGCCCAACATTTACACAGAGGGAACATGTTCAGAGTCTGTCTGTGACACAAGGAACGTGTTAGTAGGAGACACTGTGAAGAGGTGGCAGTAACTGATCCTGGCATGCTTTCTAGAGGGAACAAAAACAGAGGACAACTAATGGGGCTGAAGGAATGGCTCTATGATTAAGAACACTTGCTGTTCTTGCTGCGGAATGACTTGGGTCCCAGCTCTCATGTCAGCGGGTCCACAGTTTTTATCTGGCCTTTGGGACATCAGCACACACATGACACATCACACACACTCACACACAGACACAGACACACACAGACACCCACACACATATGCACACACACAGGCACACACAGAAATACACATAATTAAAAATAAGTCTTTAAACAAAGAGTAGACCAGCTAATATCACAACCTTTCAACTCATTTGCCTACGAGGCCCCTCTGATTTTTCATCAGGGTCAGCTCTTTGGTTGCCGTTGGATATTTCACTAGGTGGAAAAACCCAAGCCCCTACTGATTTCTCATACCAATGACAGGACTGAGTGTCGGATAATGCTTCCATGCTATTTTGTTGTTATCAAACGGCATGCATGAATAGTCAGGCAATGATGCTTTAAATTTAAGGATAAACAGCCTGCTACATCTTGATAGGAAATTCACTGCAGCCATAACCAGTGTCTGCTAAATTTAGCTACACACAACTAATGACCAGTGCAAAGCTACATTACCCCAAGGGCAGGTCAGTGTTGACAGTTATGACCTCCAGTAATGGCAATCTGCTTTGCCTCTGTCCTTTAGAGAGTGTGATCACAGTCATATGCATGGAGGTAGCAGTAGAAATATTTTAGACATGGCCATTTAGCTTGTAAACAAAGTGGCTATAAGTGAATGTGTGCACAGCTAAAAGCTCTAATGAGCTGGAGTTTACCAGGACAGTGCTGTCTCGACTGTGGACACACTTAGTGTTTGATAGCCTGAGAAGTAAAATCCACCCATGGTGTTAACTACAGAAATAAATTTGAAGAGGTTACGCATTGGGTGACCCTAACACTTTAATAATATGATCAGGTGGTGACATCAGAAGTTATTACTAAGACTCAAGATAGAAGCAAAAATCCACTCATAGCTCCGGGCCACCAGCTCTGTGTTAGATACTTTTGTAGCAGTTTAGACAAAAGCCCTGCTACAAAAGCCCAGTTACAAAGCGCTAGGAAGTGTGTATTTGGGCTACTAGTTTAATGATGAGCTGCATCCTGTTGGCAAGGAGTGATTGCCAATGGGAGTAGGAGGCAGGATGCATGAGCAGTCAGGAAGCAGAGAGCAATGAATGCCAGAGCCCAGCTTGTTTTCTTCATTTTCTTCACTCTGATACACCAACTTGTGGGATGGTGCCGTCCTCATGTAGCTTGGGTCTTCTGTCCTCTGTTAAACATTCTGGAAACGCCTTCATAAAAGTATATTTTCATAAGGATTTTAAATGCAATTGATAATGATTACCTGTCATAGTTATTATAGGGAAGTATAAGAGACATCATTCTTTGGAACCTGACTAGGGTTTACAGAGCCAAGGGAACTCACTGGGAGTCTCAGTCTGAGGTGTGGCTCATCAGAATTGCACTGGGGAGCTGCCATTGCTCCCCATTGCTTGCCGTGCCATAGTTTTATGTTGTCATGCACCTGTAATTTTACATCCCTGCTCCCTCCTGGATGACACTGATTTTATTTGCTGTCCCCTTGATTGGATGCTTTCATCTCATGTAAGAAGTTACAACTGGCTGGGCAGTGGTGGCACATACCTTTAATCCCAGCACTTGGGAGGCAGGGGCAGGCAGATTTCTGAGTTTGAGGCAAGCCTGGTCTGAGGGTGAATTCCAGGACAGCCAGGGCTACACAGAGAAGCCCTGTCTCAAAAAACAAACAAACAAAGAAATAAAGAAAAAAAGAAAAAAAAGTTACTACTGTCTCATTTCATCCTATACCTCAGATTTGTCCTCCTCTTACTCTTCCTTCCTTTGTTCCTTCACTCATTCCCTTCTCCTCCTTCCTCTTCTCCTTCTTTTCCTCTTGCTCTCTTTTCTTCTCCTTAGTCTTCCTTTTCTCTCTTCTTCCTATTCTTTCTTCTTCCTCATCTCTCTCCTCCTTCTTCAGCATTTATTTACTTCTTGTTGATGCACCTCACCCTCCAGGCTCAGCTGAACGTCTTCTTCAAATCTCCCTCATGGCTGAGCACACAGCATCTTCTCGGACTAGAAACTTGTATCAAAGTACTTTGAAGTCCTTTGACCACTACAGACATGTCTGCCTGCATGATCTAGGCCCATTTGTTGTAATTCAGGTCCACTCATGCTTGTTTTAATTGGTGACAGATATAGTGGCAAGAATGTGAGATACAAAAATGTTCCAGTATGTATAAGAAGCAAATCAAAAGGATGTAGCAAGTCCTCAGACAACTTTCTTATGTAGTCTATACAATAAAATCAGGAAACCAAGTAATAGTAATTGCTTAGGGTGTGAAAGTCTACTTGGATGTACTGTGCTGTGGGAACAACAGCATCCCTAGAGGGTAAATTAAAAAACACCAAGTAACAGTAGTCAGCCAGTCATTTTCCTGTAGAGGCATGCCCAAACAGGCATGCTTCCAAGGACCAGCCCATTGGAAATACATTGATTGTAGATATAGTTTTCAACAAAACCATATACTAATTATCTTTCTTATGATCCATGGCTTCTAAAGAGCCTTTAGATTAAGTCAACTGCATCAGTTTGATTGAAAGGAACTATTTCCCATTATACTGAAGGCTAGGTTCACCAAGTATTTTCCAGATGGAGCCATAGAAGAACATTAAAAGAAAGAAAACATCAACTCATATGTTGTAAGACTAATCCAGAATTGAGACAAACATTCAACTATATGAGAAATGTAGTAAGCTGAGACTGAAAATGGCCAATTGTCAGTCTGTTACTAATTTCTCCCTATCCATGGGAGCAGTAGATTGGACATTTCTTGTATATGTTAACATTCAGCGTAGACACGGTTAAGGACAACTAGCATATTATTTGATGTACTTGAAAGATCCAGTGGCACCAGTCACCTTTCAGTCTGTGTGACTGACTCCAAAAGTGTGCAACATACTCGTGGGCATGTGTGCACACTTAGATATTATTATAGAAATCTGCTAATTCTATAGACTTTTCATAGTGAGCGGAGACTGTACAAGAGAATGGCGGACATACGAGATAATGCCTTATTTAGATATGAAGAAGTACTTTTTTCTTCTAAAATGAGGCATTATCTGCTGGTAGTTAATTTATTAAAATGCCTTTAGTGGTCAAGTTAAATCCTTATTTCATATGTTGGGGAAAGACTCCTCATTAGGGTTTTCTGAAAATAAAATGTAAATTTGGAGTCAAGTAAGTGTGGTGGCATATGTCACCTTAGCACTTAAGTGGTGGGATAAGAAGATTTTTAAGGGCAACCTTTGCCATATGGTGAATTCAAAACTAGCCAGAGTTACATGAGGTGATGTTTCAAAAACAGAGACAAAGTAACAGACATTGAAGATGGTCTTATGAACCTATGCCCCAGAGTAAGGAAGTTACCACAGAGTACCGATGCCTGCATACCTGTGCCTAGCGTGGTTCAGTTATGGATTAGCCCAGGTGCCTGGCAGCAGATGAGTGGGTAAAGAAAATAGATGTGTATGTGCAAGCAAGGAATTCTTTTCAGTGAGGAAGAAGAATGAAATTATGCTGTTTCTGAGGAAATGAGTGGAAGCAGAGGCTATCATGGTAAGCCAAAGAAGGCAGCTGCAGAAGCTTTTCTCTCATCTGTGGAAACAAACGAGCAATCAAGCAAAACGGAATAACTAACCTGGACATGGACAACAGAACATGGAGGGGGAGGAGGGGAGGGGGCGAGGGAATAGTAAACATGGCACAATCATTGAAAGCCTAGTACATGCATTATGAGAATGTCAGGGATTCCTATTAATTTATGAACATAATATACATTCATAATTCTAATGACCAGTTAGAGGATGAGAGGATGTAAGGCTCTATTCATTGTTCCAACACATGTTGTTATGTATTTTTTTCCCTTTGAAGTAGGAAGAAAAAAGATACTGACTGATGAAAAATCTACCTGAGATTAGGCAATAAGGACTTTAGTAGTTGAGAAATATGATGTAAGCCCTTTTCTTGCTTTTTTCCTCCCTTCACTGGTCTCTTGAAGATGTTGTGGATTCATTCATCCGTCTACCAAACAGTGGCTACTTATTTTTCAGGCTCTATATGTCATATTTGTTGAGCTTAGGTTTAACCTAGCACAGTCTTCTCACTTTGTCTTTTGGGATCTTGGAAATGTGGAAGAACTCTAATCAGGGACAATCAGGGAGCTAAAGGCGCCAATGCAAACTCCTTGGCTAAAAACCAGTTGGTGGTAAACTGTTTACCATTGGGATTGGTGAAAAGAGCAAGCTGCAGACTTGTTTACAACATTCTTCAGGTCTCTGATGAAAACAATTTGCAAAAAGAGTAAGTATTGCCTCATAGCCTGGGCCAGATCTTGAGATACAGACATTAAATATGAGAAATTGCTTGAGGTTGGCTGAGTTTCACTCTGGTCGATAATTCCAGAAAGTACACTACATCTTCATTCTCTGGAAATTGGCTTCTGTGAACATCCTCCGGTGGGGTGGGGAGCTGGGGGGGGGAGTGCAAGTGGGGTTGGTGGAGGTGGGGGCCCACTTAAGTCTGAAACTGTCATACGCAAGACTTTGGCATCTTTCAGTCAGGAAGACCATTCGGAATAGAAATTGTTTGATTGTGGGGGTGGTTATGAGATTCTTTCAGCTTTAAAGCAGCAATTCTCCAGCTCATTAATTCTTCATTCAAAGTTCCTCATTGTTTAAACACTAGCTGTTTGTCTCCTGCTCAGAGTTGCTGATTTGGAAAGAATCCTGCCACATTCATTAACCACAGAGGCTTCCCAGGGCCTGCTGCATTATCGTATTAAATGACTAGCTGTTTTTATGTCCCTTCATAATAAAACAGAAATCTCAAGATCTATTTCCCACCATCAAAAAACTGCACTGATTGTAAGAGCCAATCCAGGGGGGTGGTCCCAAAAATCTGCTTTTGCCAAATTGGCAGTGGGTGTGCAAACTTTTAGGACCTCTGCAATATAGCTTAAAGATGCAATCAGGACAACCAATATTGTAGAGGTACACAGTACACAGGTTACAAAAGTAATTGGCACAAGAAGAATTTGGAAAGGTGGAATGATCTGTAGCCTGTGCAAAAGCTTGGCCATGCCTTGAAGCATTTAAAGTGAATTGCAGGAGCAAGGAACTCCATAGCAACACATTGCACATGGCATTTGATTGCCTTAATTGGTCTTCTTTTCCCCAGGCCCCACCTATCAGCACAGTCTCCACTGACATCCAAGTATTCATCCTTATATTTTTAATAGAAACTTCTAGAGGTTACCCAGGCATGAAGAGATTAAGCCTAAGGTTTTAAAGTTCATTCCCAGTGTCCTCAGCTTTCTTTCTTTCTTTCTGTCTTTCTGTCTTTCTTTCTTTCTTTCTTTCTTTCTTTCTTTCTTTCTTTCTTTCTTTCTTTCTTCTTGCTTTCTTGCTTTCTTGCTTTCTTGCTTTCTTGCTTTCTGTAGCTCCAATTGACAAGCATTTCCTACTCCAAACCCTATTGCCAAATCCCACCCCGATCTCTGGAGAAAGATGCCTAGACTACTTTTTGTATCTAATACATAGGAAATTTCTTTCTCCATCCTGTGGGTAACTGCAGGTACACTCATGATACTTTTTGCCTAGATTCCTTTTCATGTTTTTCCTCCATCAGAGATTATGTTCCACCTATCATTCTGTGGTCAGCAGAGGAGACCTAGACAGGTGATGTTGGGAGTCTCAGGGAAATGGTAAAACAAAGTATCCCATTTCAATCTGGACACTGGTGACACTTATGAGGAAAGAGGGCAGGGATGGGCATTTCCTTCCAGTTCCCATAAACCCAAAGACCGGAACAAACTAAAGAGAACAAATCTATGCTCCCCATCCCATTAATGCTCCACCTACCAGGGAAAAGACAGCTCACGCTCTACAACAAGCTGAAAGTTAAACTTTATATCCAGAGCTGGGGCAGACTTTTTCCTAGGACATTGACTCTTCTCAGTGATCATTTATAGTCCCTAAATACAATTTACTCCTTTAAAATTGCATGCAATCTCCACTTCTCCCTCCTCCATGAAGACAGTGTACAACACACAAACACAACTACACACATGTGTGTTTATATATGTGTATATATATATATATGTATATATATGCATACATATATATGTATGCTGTCTTCACATACATATACACATATATGTATATACATATACACATATATGTATATACTTATATAAACATGTATACATATACATATTCATATTGTGATGGTTTGTATATGCTTGGCCTAGGGTGTGGCACCATTAGGAGGAGTGGCCTTGTTGGAGTAGCTGTGTCACTGTAGATGTGGATTTTAATACCGTAGTCCTAGCTGGAAGCCAGTCTTCCATAGCAGCTTTCAGATGAAGATGTAGAATTCTCAGCTCCTCCTGCACTATGCTGGTCTGGATGCTGCCATGCTCCTGCCTTGATAATAATGAAATGAACTCCTGAACCTGTAAGTCAGCCCTAATTAAATGTTGTCCTTATAAGAGTTGCCTTGGTTATGGTGTCTGTTTACAGAAGTAAAATTCATACATACATACATACACACATATACATATCCTCTGTGTGTGTGTGTGTGTGTGTGTGTGTGTGACTTGTTGATTCCCTCCTATGATGCCTGGATGTACTGAGGTCATATGCTTTTCATCACTAATTCACATATTAATCCACTACACGATAGAGAGGGTATTCTTTGCCCCTGCACTTGCTCAAAGGGAATGTTTAGGACAATGGTAATTACTCTAGGTTACAGTTCGTTAGTAACATACTGACTAACTTAACCTGTATAACTATTTGAGGATTTTGGAGATGCTGACAAATATTTTGCAATGGGAGTAGCCACTGCTCCCTGAATTGGCATCTGTGCAGCACATGTCTCATAGCCTCCATTTGGACATAAGGGTCAGAAGAAGCTCTTTTATTTCTAGGTCCTCTGGCTAGCAAGTCAGGCATTCCGAGGGACTCAGGCAACGCTTCCTGACCTTTTTATAAGCTGGGACAAACATAGCTTGAATATGTATATTTTAATGAACAGGGATGCAGCATCTTTGAAAATGAAAATTCAAGAGCAGTGATTACTAAGGGGACAGATTTGTGGGAATCCGAAGGAGTTGACTTTGGATAAGCGCAGGAATTGGGAACACGGCAATCGCTCATCAAAGGATGAAGGAGGAGATCAACGGTGAGTAGAAGCTTCCTGCTTGTGCAGCTGCAGCCTCCCATGATTCAAGTGGTCTCATAGCTCTCCACCAGGTACAGACACCTCTCCTAATGTAAGTATAAATTTCAACTCAACAAAAGGGAGTTTTGTGGTTCATTTTAGGAGACTGCGGGGAGGTGAAGAGGGTTTTCTTTTCTTTTCTTCTCTTCTTTTTCTTTCCTTTTTTTTTTTTTTTTATGTTGGCAAGTTTTCAGTTTGCTCTCCTTCAAAGTGATCAATATGTCAGGGCAGCATATTCTGAACCTCTCCAGTGTCGATACATATTTAAGAACTCATGAATGAATGCACATATTCAGTTAGGGGAAGTTCAGTCTTGTTAACAAATGTCATCAGATTCTGAAAGCCAGAAACACATTGTCAACTTGCTAGTTTCTCACCGGAAGCGTAGCTGTCAAGTTCCAGAAACTCCACTGTGAGGCACGTGGCGCTTGATCTGCTCGTCTCGCAGGTAAGCCACAGTCAGTTTCACTTAGGTCTGAGACTTGCTTTCCTAGCTGACCAGACACCTGCTTCCAGAGCCGGTTCTCTGTGAGATAGTACCCACTTCCGCTCAAATCCCTGATGATTCTCACATCTTGCCTCCTAGAGCCTCATCTCTCTCCCAATCCATCACATAATGGTTCATAATTTAACTTTCCAGGGGAAATCTCCAGAAACAAACTGGCTTAAATTACTCATTGTAATCATATATAGCAGATATTATTCCTGTATGTTAGACATAAATACAATTAGACGTGGAAAACAAAAAAGTTAATTTAGTAAGCTCATATACTCCCTAAGGGTAAAAATGTATATATAAACCCATGGCTTCTTCTTAGTACCTATTACTCTATTTTTTAATTTTAATGTTGTTATTATTGTTGTTATTGTTTCTCTGTGTGCTCCTATGTGCCATGAGTGTGCCTGTGCATATAAAGGCCAGAGATTGATGTCTGTGTCTGGTATCTGCTTCTGTCATTCTCTCTTTTGTTTTTGTAGCAGGTCTGTAGCTCTGGCTGGCCTGCAAATAACTCTGTAGACCAGGCTAGCCAGAAACCCATTTGTATATACGACCGTAGCCAACTTCCACCTTGTTTTTTAGGGCTTCTCACTAAACCTGCAGCTTACCAACTCACCTATCCTGGCCTATCATATGAACTCTGTCTCTGTCTCCCCAGTATTATAGGCACATGATGTTACCCCTAGATTTTTTTAAGTTGATAGGAATCCAAAGCCAGGATGTTGTGATAGCTCAAAATACTTTATTAACTGAGATCTTCCTAGCCCTTTTTGCATATAAAATGTTGAAGTTTATATATATATATCTTGCCATATATATGCACACATATATACACATATATATGTATGCATATATGTGTATGTATATATATATATGCACACATATTCATGCACACATACACATACACATACACATACACATACACATACACATATAGAAGTGCATACCTAAATGACTTTTTACAAATCCAGCAAACTCCAGTCATACCACCCAGCATTTCACTTTCAACTATCATTCCTGGCAGCTTAGTCATTCTGTGCTCCAGCACTGTGTTACCTTGTTCAGAGGTTACATATTCCCTGAATTCTAGGTACGTAGAATAAGGTTTTTTCCTTTATACTTGTTTGCAAGAATATTCTGGCCAATACCATTTAATGTGCATTTGCCAAAGATTCCTCTCAAGCAGACCTTATACCAGGCATTGTGATGAGAACTGGAATCCTAGCTGATTGGGCACTAGAGAGTCTCTGGTCTCAAGAGACTTATAGCTTAGTAGAGGACAAAGATGACATATAAATTATGATAAATATAATGAAAGAAGAATGTAGACTGTGAAGAAGACAAAGAGCTGAAGAAAATATAACCTCACCAGCGAAGGAAGTCAAACTTAGAGACTTAGCTCAGAGAAGCAAGAACAAGGTTTAGTCCATTTTCTTCTTTGTCAGATTAGTGTGTGACATTTCAGATAGAAGTTACTTGATTGGGAATTTCACTAGTTTGCAAATAGGCTACAGAATTAATACAAAGTCTTATGTTTATGGCTTCCTTCTCTCTTATCTCTTATTGCATTCATGTAATATGAGAGATTGACACCCAGAATCGAGCCAGAATGAGTCAAGTCATGCAGTGTTCTGAATGATGGAGCTCTCCAGATCTGTACACTGAAACCCTCATCTTCAGACGTGTAGTATCAGGATGCAGAATTCTGAGCAAGTGGTTAGATCATGAGGTTGACATTGTCACAACTAGGATTAACCACTATTAAAAGGAGGTCAGAGAAGGATACAAAACTCAATAATGCGAACATCATAAAGCCACGTTTTTAGAGAAGTCATCATTCCTTAAGCTACACGATCTCACTTTTGTACACACTGTTTCCAAGGCTTCAAGATTCCCAACCTCCAAAGCTTTGCTTGGATTAGCCTACATGGTCGCTTTCTTGAGTTAAAGACTCAGGCCCACAGCTTGCCCAGGCTGCCATTGTACACTGGCAGTACTCCACTTCTGAGGTCCTGTGGGTGGCTATGTTCTGCAGGTTCACCAGCCTCAGCCAGAGCAGCAGTTTGCATGGTCTCCTAGATTGTCCTAAATATCCTTTGGACCTAGGTGGAGTCTCTGCACGCACTGTGCTCTTTGGCAAGGTTGCTGACATATGGATGTTGGCAACAGTCACAGCATGAACCGTCCTGAGCAGGGCCCAGTCAGCACCTGGAACAAGTGAGTCATAGTTGGGTTGAGAGAAATATTGAGCCAAAATTTGTGGGATAAATTATTGAGATGGTAGAGGGCAGCATGACCTGTGTAAACCTTAGGCTTTACCCTCAAAGTCCTGTTTTCGGACTTTGATAGGAAAGGAAGCTTAGTATCTTGGAAGTGTTTCTGGGTCAGGGTCACTCTTCTAAAGTCTCCATGAATGTCCCCCACTTCCTTCCACACATATTAATCTCCTTACCAGACCATCTGTTGGCAGCATCCTTGGTTTTTTATCTTGCAAACACTTGCTTATTTGTTACGCAGCTAGTCCAAGAGAATTCATGTCTTTGTCTTCTGCTTGTCTTTTAATGATGAATTCTTTATGTAAATTGCTTCTCTGTTCTTGTGTTTTATTACACGCAGTTAAAAGAAGCCATGCAGCACTTTGAACGCTTTGCTGCTTAGATGTTTCTTCTCAAGAAATCCTAGTTCATCACTCTTAAGTGCTGTCTCCCATGAAGTCCTGGGACACGGACTTAATTCAATCAACATTCTTACCACTTTGGAACCATGATGACCTTCTCCCTGGTTTCTGATGTCTCTTTTCTCATTCTCATTAAAGACTTCACCTAAAGGGTTTAGTGACTACATTCTGGAACATTCTGATCATGGCTTTCCATGAAGCTCTTTTATTCTGAGCCTTGCCATGACCTCCATCAGTGTTCCAACAATTGCCATCCAGGTTGTGCCTAGCGTATCTGGTCCTTTAAAATATTTTTAGCATTCACTCACAGCCCAGTTAGACCTCTTTCCACATCTTTGCTTGCATTTGTTATTGAATTAGTTATACTCCTTAAGATCAATTGGAGATTTTCCTCCAGTGCTTGTGGTATAATAGAGATTTATTGGCACATAGTTCAGAAAGCTGGGAAGAACAGTGTCAAGAGTTGGGCATCTACCAAAGACCTTCTGACTATATCATCTCATCACAGCAGGAGGAGAGGAGAAGAGGGAAAGCAGAGAAGAGGAAGGGGAGAGGAAATGGATAAGAAGAGAAAGACAGAGACAGAGAGAGACAGAGAATATCTACCTTCCAAAACCCCTTTAGTAAAGTAATAAGCTCATTCATGAGGATAGACTCCTAATGGCCTATTCACCTATTAAACGATGCAGTTAATGTTAAAAGGAAATCAAAGCTCATTACAAGCTTTGGAGGAAAGAAGCACTTAATCTATAGTAATTCCTCTTACCTTTCTTCATGCGGGACATAAGATAGTAACATTTTGAAATGAAAAGTAAGTCTTTCTTAGTACATTGATCTTGTACTTTCCAGCTTTTCAGACTGTAAGAAATAAATATCTTTTGTTTCTTTGCCATATGGCTTATGGTAGTCTGTTACAGTAATTTAACTGGAGGAAAACATGACACCAGGACCAAGATCAGGACACCTACTTAACAATGTTCACAGGGCTCAATGGGTAAACTGTTCGTTCAAACAAGGGTTTGGACATGTCTAGCAGGCACAGTGACCATCTGTAATCCCAGAACTTGGGAGGTGGAAACAGAAGTTTACTAGAAGCTGACTGACTAGACTCATTCAATCACGAACACTAGGTTCAAGACTGCGTCAGTATGTAAGGGATCCAGTGATAAGGGAAACACATAGTATCAATACTTTATACATGCAAACACAAATGGATGGCAACACACATGTGAACACTTATACATATACACACAAAACATGTACAATGATATAATAAATGCATAAATATAAAAGTTTTGGAACTATGTTTGTTTAGAAACTTAGAGTGTAGAGAAATGTTCTAGAAAAATCCTACATTACAATAAGTGGACTACTATGGCTTGTATATGGTTTGTCCACAAAACTCATGTTAGGTTTAGCGTCAAAATATAATAGTTCTGAAGACTTATGAAATGATTAACAGGTAGAGTTTATTGTAAAATTACTGGATCATGTTTGCCATCAGGAGGGAATTAATCCTGATGTTGCAGAATGAGTTGCATCATGCGGGGATCGATTAGTTCTAGTGGGAGGAGGCTGTTATAAGAGAAAGGCTAGGCTCTTGCAACAGTCTTGCTCCCATTTTCACATATGGTATTTCATTCCTGCATATACACTAGTTTGTTTTATGTTGCTGTGATAAGTACTATGACCAAAGGCATCTTGGGGAGATGATGGGACTTATTTCCGTTTACAGAAATAGTCTACCATAAAGAGAAGCCAAGGCATGAACTAGAGGCAAAAGCTTGAAGCAAAAACTGAAGACCAATATAGCTTACTTATTTGCTTGCTTGATTTGCTCAGTTACCTTTCTTATGTAGCCTAAGGCCACCTGTCCAGAAACAGCACCACCAACAGATAGCTAGATGTTCACACAGCAACTAGCAGCTAACAAGATGATTTATAGACATGACCACAGGTTAATCTAATCTGGGTAATTCTTAGTTGAGATTCCTTATTCTGAAGTGACTAGTCATGCCAAGTTGACATAACTGAACAGCACATATACCCTTTGTCACATGATGCTGTCTAGACTGTACAGCTGTCACCAGTCAGAGCTGAGCTGATACTGTCTCCGTGCTCTTAAACCACAGAGAAAGAGGATAGTAAATCTTTTATTTATATCATACCCAGAAATGAGTGATTTATTACAGCAACTTAGGCTACTAAAAGGCAATTCTTATGAGAGCTGAGAAGGGAGAAAGGGGGAGGTACAGTGAAAGGTTTAGTCTTCTTAGAGAATGTCTAAGTGATGCTGGACACAATGTGGAGGAAATGCTGACCACAATGGTCATTCTAATGAGGACTCAGGTGGGAATGAGGAACATGTCAATAACTTAAGGAAACATCATTTGGGTTATGATGTGACGCACCTTGGCTCAGTTATTCTCAGACCCCAGTCTTTGTCTTTTATGAAAAGTAGAAATTGTGAGTAATGAGATCAGGTGTTTGACTGGTGAGAACTTGATTTCTCCCGAGTCCGTATAATAAGATTCAAGAAGAATCCAACTTAAGAATGAATTGCTAATCAAAAGAGAAGCAAAGGATAAAAAGGTCTCGTCCTATCTCAGTGGATAAAATGAGAATGCCTGATAAAAACAAACACAACTATGGCCAAATGATTCTAAGATCAGCCTGCCGTGAATAGGCCAGCTTGATAGAAGTGGATGCTATGCATCAAGGTGATTTTGGAGGCATTTTGAAAGGCATTTTGGAGGCCACTTTGGATGCCCTTCTCACATTGGGTCCAGAGTACAGGAACCTAGACACACAACAATTTCAAATTTTAATTCTCATATTTTGTCACATGCTCATGGCTGCAGCAAAGGGGACCCTAGTAGACACAAGTGTAACCTGAGCCATGGTAACTGCCCTGTAAACATAGCTTTGGCAGCACCCAGGCACTCAGTGCCATCTTTACCAACTCAGAAAGAACACAAAGAGAAGCATGGCTTCATCTACCTAGAATTTAAAGGTAAAGCTACTCAAATCAGCCACATTGCTGATTTGGAATTTTGGCCTGTGGAAGCCATGACCATATGACATAGACACAAAGCTACCCTAGAGACAAAGCTGCTCAGAGCTGTGTTGGCAGAGCTACTGTCTCAAATGTATACAAGAGGCAGAATCTCCACTCCAGTGTGTCTTAAGGGGACGACCTCTGCCAGCGAGGACCTGCATAACCATTGAGTCCAATCTTTATGGTTGAGTGAGATTCACTTTACTGATTTCAGGTTTACCTGCCCATCTCACTGTAGTATTTGGAATTAGTGACTTTGATTTTTCCAGTTTAGCTGGGGGTACACTGCACTGTGAGTCTCACACACACCTGATTTACATGGTATCTAGATGAGATTTGGGGGCCTGGGATTTAAAGTTAATGTTTGGATAAATTAAGAATTTTTGAGACTATTGGAGTGTAGCAAAGATATCTTTCATGCAAATAAGGCATAAAGGTTAGAGGTTTGTTCCAAAACTAGTTATCAGCATCCTATTAAGATCCATGTTAAAGTCCTACTGTTAGAGTGACATTTTACAAAGTGGACTTTTAGGAGGTCCTTGCGCTCCAAATAGGGTTAATATCCTTATAAAACATTCCCAAAGGAACTACTTTTTCCTTCTACAAATTGATAAGAATGTAACAAAGGATCCTTTGTGAGCCAGAAAGAAGCCCTCACCAAATTGGACTCATTACCTTCTAAATTGCAAGACACATTTCTTTGTTTATATGCTATTCCCTATTAAGGATCTCTCCCTCTCCCCTCTCATTCTCTCTCTCTACCCCCCTCTCCTTCTTATCCACTATGATATTAACAACTTTTGTCCACAGTGTCACCACCATGATGCTCTATCTTGTCACAGGCTCATGGAAATGGGGCCAAGTGGCAATGGTCTGAAACCATGAGCCCAGTAAGTTGGTGTATTTTGTCATAGCAACTGCAAGCAACCCCTCCCTCATGATTCTAGTTCTGAAAAGTAGGCCTCATCTCTCTTCAAAGTTCTAACACCTTCCCAAAGCACACCAGACGAGCAAACCTTTAACTGGTGGGGAAACAGGAATGACACTTTAGAAACAGAAGTATAGTGTCTTTTATTTTTTAAATAATGACTTCATCTCAAAATGTCAAAGGCATCACAAAGTCAGAAAATGTATTAATTTATTAACAACAAAGAAAGTGTAAAGAAGGAAAGAGAATGCTATTTTGAAGTGGTTGAGTATTTACTGTTTAATTTATTGTAAATTCCCAATAACCTTTTGCAAATTGGAAGAAAAAAAAACAAAGACCCCCCTAAAAAAACCCAACCCCCCCCCAAAAAACAAAAATAATCTCACAAAAACAAAACAAAACAAAACAAACAAAAAACCACCACCACCAATAATAACAACAACAACTCAACTTTTTGATATGTTACTGGTCTGAAGGGGTTGAAGAGTTCACTAGTTAGTTCAAAGCACTGACTGACTGCTCTTCTAGTGGACCCAGGTTCAATTCCCAACCCCTGGTCATGGTGGGGATCTATAATGCCCTATGACTTCTGTAGACACTGTACATGCAGGCACAATACCCATACACATAAAAAAATACATCACAAAACATAAGCCTAAAATATTATGTAACAAAATCAAAGTATTTTGCATGTGAAAACATCTCCTCTTTAAGATTTAGAGCAAGAAAAAAAGGCATTTGCCCCCACTATTGATTGAACTACAAGCCCAATGAAGCTGAATTGCACATGGAAAATGAAAGTTGTAAAAATGATGGAAAAAAAGCTCCATCACTTACGCACAACATAATAAAATATGGAAAAATCAAACCCTGCACACATTCTAGGAATATAGGAATTCGGTAAATTTGTTGAATGCAAAATACATTTTTAAAGGTCTATTGGTTATCAACACATGAGCCAAGCTGAAAGCTACAGTTTAAATTAAAAGGTCGGGTCTAAATGGAATAAAAACCAAAAAAGAAGCTTCTTTTAAAAATTAATTGAAGGAAATAACTTCCACAAATCAGTAAGAGGAAAATGGCCTAAAATATTGACAGGAACCTCAAGGACACATTTATTTCTCAAAAGGAGGCTCTGCAGCATAGAACAGATCTTATGAAAACAGGATCAGTCTCATTAGCAAACTGCATGAAAATGAGCCACAATCCCTTTTTCATAACAGATTTGCAGAGCGTGGGTGTTGTTGAGCATATGGAAGAGCTCGTGTACCTATGTATGACCGTTAGTGTATCATCCTTCTGAGAAAACAGCATTGAGCACCTGACAAAATTGATCTTGTGCCGTGAATGCAACTTGGTCATTTCACCCTGGATGCCCATCCTAGAGACACATTTGGACTTATACAAACATCCATCTACCATAGAATGTCAAAGAACAAGGAATAATGGCATTGATTACTGTGTACCATGGAAATAGTTCATTCCAACTACTTATAGAAATGTAGATAAATGCCAGGAACATAATATTGAACAGAAAGGAAAAAATGAAGATGAACATACAGCAAGTTTCCATTTGCATGAAGTTTTAAAACTTAACCAAAGACTTTATTGGATTTAAGCATACCCAGCTTACTCTGTGACCCTATGAAGGAAAGCAAGCAAATTATAGAGAATAATTTGAAATAGTAGTTTTAGTTAAGGAGAAGGGTGGGGTGAGATTGGAGAGGGGTGCAAAGACAATTGGAAGATATCAGGGATGTTTTTTTACGGTCTCCATGTTGTATCCAGGCAGGGATTGTCCAACTGCTATAAAATGAAAGAGCTGGACCACAGCATCTTTAACTGGTTATGAACAGCTACTTGAATAGTCTGGGCTTATGATATTAATCCAACTTCCTGTATTTTATTATAGGGATTTACTCCAACCCTTCTCTCATTGTTTATGTTTGTGTGTCCTGTCCTATGGTCCTTCAATCCTTGCTGGCCATCTTTGGGGGGGCATCATCTTTATCATGTACTTTATATTAATCTTTATCTTTTAGGTACACATTTTCTGCCAGAGGTTCCTTAGGGACAATATACCTCCTAATAAAGGGTCTCCTATTAATATTTTTTTTACCACCACCTCAAAGTACCAATGCCAACCTGTAAAACTTTAACTCCATTTATCCCGTTTTCTTCCAATCTTGTGAATTATTAGCATAGATTTTCCTTTTCCATAGATAGTGTTGTTATTGGTTAAAGCATTGGAACCACCCACACTTTTTTACCCAGTCTTCTTTTGTTTTTGTTCTTCTTTTGTAGTTTTGTGCATCCATTGGCAATCCCCATTCTTTCAGCCTCAAAAGATTTGTTCCTGGAGAGCTAATCTCCTAGTAGAGAATTTTCTCTTTACCTTCCTTATTAAAAAGAATTTCAACTGATGAAGTGTTCTTTTAATTGACATTTTAAGGACTGGATGCATTTTTGTGGTGATCTAGTTCATTCCTGTTGATTTGATAAAACACTAGTCAAATGCAACTTAGGGGAAGAAAGCATTTAGTTATAATTACGATTACCATCCATCATTGAACAAAGTCAAGATTTAAGCAGCTAGATATGTGACATACAGTCAAAAGCGGAAAGGAACAATGTCATTCATGTTACTTGCTTCCTAAGCTTAACAGTACGACCTTTCTGTATTCAGACTGTTTGTGATCCGGTCCACTAAATGGTCCCAAGAACATCCAGGATGGGTCTCCCTACTCGAATCAACAATCAACACTATTTCCCCCACAGACAGGTTTATAGACCAAACTGATCTAGAGAGTTCCCCAGTTTAAGCTTTCTTCCCTGGTGATTCTAGGCCGTGCCATTATGACACTTAATAGCATATGCAGTGCAGTGTGGCAATCTAAAATATGTATACATGTAATGATCAAATTAAAATAATTAGCATGTCCACCTTTTTGGACAGTTACCACTTCTTATGCTGAAAACCTTTAAATTTATATCACATAATTCTTTATCGTGTGTGTGTGTGTGTGTGTGTGTGTGTGTGTGTGTGTAAACTATAGTTGTTATAGTGCTCTATAGAACACTGGAACTCATTGCTTATATTTTTCTATTTGATAGGTGTTAGCTTTTTCTTTTAATGTTTAGAAATGTCATTCATTCATCACCAGCCTGTCTATCTCTATTCAAAATCAGCTTTAAGACTTACTGTTTGTCTTTGAACTCAATGCTTCCTTTTTCTTTAGTTCTGTCTACTATTTCGTCAGTGATTATATTTTATCTGTGTTATATCCTCGAGCTTTCTTCTTCAAACGTTTCCAGCATAAGAAGTGGTAACTGTCCAAGGAGGTGGACATGCTAATTATTTTAATTTCTTCAGTTAATTTCTTCTATACATATCAAACCCTTTCACCAACACCTTTTTTGAGCTCATGTGGCTCATTAGTCACACTTTGCAAAAATCTCTGATGAACTCAAACCGTTCGACCTGCGGTTCTAAGAAACTACCAATCATTTGTAAAATGTGGAGGTGAAATTCCTGTGGCCCTTTTACCATGCACTCTGAATCCAACTTGGATTTCTCTTCCTCAACATTCCTTGATGTGGATCACCTGGGGAATGTTCCTCCAGTGACTTCACCTGAGTGAAGTCCTTTGATTGGCTGATGACACCATTGTGTCACCCATATCTGGCAAACAGGCACAATTCTCTAGCCCACTGTCTACCATTGTTCTTGAATTCCTTCACTTTAAAGTCATCCTCCTTGCTTATTACTGAGATTTTCCCTGGAAACCAAACCAGACTGTTTAACACATTGGTATTCATAACACATTAACATTCACTTGAGTAGTCATAACACATTAGTATTCATAACAATCACAGCAAAGACAGTGGATACCATGACACAAGTGCTCCCACGAAGCAGTGAATTAACTGCCAGATAGCTCTTCCAAATGGGCGTACTTCACAGGTCTGGAAAGCTCATAGCTTCCTGTAAAATCTCAGCCAGGATTCAGTCTTTCTTCACCTCTTCCTTCTGTCTCATTGTTTTCAGTGTCAGGCAGATGCTCATTTGATTGATATCTGCTACATGTGTCCAAAAGTGTTTAAGAAAAATAAACTTCAGTCCTACCTCAGAACATTGACTAATGAAACAGTGCTAACTCTTTTTTTATTTAAAATAGCAGAAAAACCAGATGAAATCAATCAAAACAAACAAACAAACAACAGTGATGAGATGCTGCTATTTGTGTGGTAAGAAGAGAACTCTGACTGCACATGTCACAGTATCTTCTGCATCCCCGACCCTTCTCCCATCCCTGCCAAAGACTCAGTTGTTTTGGTTTTTGTATTCATTAATAAAAGTATTCCACAAATGTTTAAATATGCTCTCAGTTTCTTTACTTCATTTTTAAAAATAGACATTAAATTCTCATTTGCCTCTGTAGGCTAGATAGACAGCTGCTAAACTGTGTGAAAACTTAGATGTGGAAATATGTATAATTGCTGTTTTAATGTGGAATGGCACTCTTGTACAAGGTAATTCACCTTCTTCAAATTCTGTAGCTGAGACCACAATGCTGTTTCAACCCTAAGGTTGTTTCCCCCATTCACTGGAAGTGTTCTTTGAGATCTCTTCAAGTGCAGATTATGTTTTTATTTTGATTTTAGGGTTTTGTTAGTTGCGTTTTCATTGCTCCCTGACTCTTCTCTCAGAACAGTGTCTGCCTCTATTGCTACTAGTTCTGATATCCATTTCTGTGCATTTTAGAAGGGCACACTGAGTCAACTCTGTTTGCATAGCTCTCCCCCATGCATCTCTGCTTTTAAAGATACACACACCTGATTAGATCAACTAGCTTGCACTCAATAGTTAACTCCTGTCTTCGTTTCCATTGGAAGAGAGCAATGTAGGAGAGTGTAGCATCCTTGAACAAGTGTCTTTGCACAAAGAGGATGGCCAAAGGGCAAGCATCAAACTCTGTCTAATGGAGTGGAGACAGAAGAGTAGACTTTTCTTATTTCACCATGCATGTATTCCTATAACATTGGATGGGTGTCCCTGAAGCTGGACACAGGATGGATGGCTTTTGCAGACACTACCTCTTACTAATACATTTTATCCTAGCACCTCTCCAGAACTAATGTCAGCTAAGTGAATGTTACATTGCCTATGCAGTGATGCACAAAGAAAAGTTGGAATTTGATCAGTTACATTTTCAAATGTAGCTGGTCACATGCTTCTTTGTTTCATAATTGTGCTAAATTATGTCAACTGATTTTTAATGTGAAACCAAACTCAAGTTCTGGGAATGAACCCAATTTTTATGATAAATTATCTTTTTTGCATATTTCTGAATTTGATTTGCTAATATTTTGTTTGAGATTTTTGCATTTGTAGATTTTTTCCCCCTTGTTATGTCTCTGAGTCTTGGTATATATTATGTGATACTAAAATAGACTTGAGAAATAGTTCTTTTTGTATTTTCTAAAGGAGTTTATGTGCATTATTTTTTACTGAAGTATCTAAGGAATTCATGACAAAAGCCATATGGGAATTTTGTTGCATTGTTTTTAATCATATCAAGACTTTATTAAACATGTATTTGTTGATATTTTACGATAAACTATGTTTAAGTAGTGTTTCAATTTTACTTATAATTTCAAAATTTTTTATTGTATATTTTATTATTTTAGTATGTAAATTATGTTTCTGGGATTAGTATGTTTATAAGTTTTCGTTTCTTTCATCTCTTGATCAATTTCTGGTTGTTTTTCTATTTTTATTAAACTTCTTAAAGAAGTGAGAATTGGTTCTATTGATTTTTCTCTATGGCATACACTTCAAAATTATTATTTTTGAATTTAAATTTCTGTCATCTTTGTTCCTCTAGAGAACCCTGACTGATACACATGGAAAGATGAAATGGGACAATATAGTTGAGTGTGGGAGACCTTGTCAAGTTTGCAGACTTGCACACTTCAGTTGATGCCTCCTCGAAATGAAGCAAGAGTCAGAAGACTGGCAGGTCACTAGTTCTGAGAAATTAAGGTTTTCCTCCTCATTCTTCAACTGGTCGACAGAATAGTGTATGCCAGCGTCTCTAATCATGTTAACCTGTTCTCTGATTTACTCCCCTCCCCTCTCTAAATCACTTGCTCTCCTAGTCCATAAAGCTATGACTACTCCATGAACAGCCCATGGAAGCTGGCACCTGGCTCGCATCCCTCCCCCAGGCCAGATTCTCAGCTCTTTGACTTCCTCTTGACTGACTGCTCTGCCCCGCTTTGCACTAGATCACATGAGTGGGTGAAGCTGGTGAGTCTATCGAAAGGTGCCCATTCTTTCTTCCATGGATTCTTGGCATCTTAGAAATTCACTAAAGCAGCCCCAGGGGAATTCAGTAAAACATGGAAGCTTATCTCGGGTCATTTGGAGTTGTGGTACCCGAAGTCCTGACTGCCTAGAGAATACTCTGTTATGTTGAGACAGGTGTTGTCTGTGTTTGTTCCCTTTACTAGCTGTCCACTTGTTAGTGGGTGTTTTTGGAAGGGTTAACCTGCCCCAAGCCACATAACCTAAAATGGGCAACTCAATATTTAACCTACGAATCTGAGACTTTAGATCTCACCAGTTCAAATTACAGTACAAACCCATTCCCAGTGATTAAAATTCCATTCTTTAACTAGTAAAATCTAAACTTATAGTGGTTGTTTTGAAAACTTTCTCTGCCTTCTTATATTGAAATTACAGATAGAAAACAAGATATTTTCCATATAAACAGCTGCTACATAAAACTTTTATAGTATTGTAAATTTACCTTAAATGCAGAATTTTGTATTAAACTTGTATCTTGTTAATAATTTAAATCAGTGTTTCCTTAAAAGAGATCTTCAGCAAAAGTCCAACTTGCTGCATTCATCGTGGACCTGTTAATCAGCCATTTTTGATAGTTTTTTGAGTTATAGTAGATCACAAACTTTTAGCCAATGAAATAAACATAAGGAGAAAGTGCCAAAATTGAAAATCAAAGTAGAAGCAAATGAAATGAAAAACAATTTTATACACAAATGAGTAAGTGGAAAAAATAAACATATGTGAGTTCTAATTAGATGTTGCCTTCTATACTGCAAATCTATGATTACATTTTTGCAGGAATCTGAAGTACTTAATATCAGGCATTTTTTTAATGAATACGAAATAAGATTTTGAAGTTGCTTTTCCCCTTCCACACAAATCCTACCAAATCTAGAGAGACAGCAAGAGGCCCATAAACTCGATCAACCAACTTATATCAATATGCATAAACCAAACCTGGGAAAAAACTCATCACTCCAGACAGTGGTAGCTTCTCCATCAGCTCCAGACAGGGGGACAGAGGGAGGCTGTTGCATCCAGGAACTGGGGCCAAGAACTAATCAGATGTAGGCTAGAGATGTTGGCACTTCATATTGAATTTCAAGTGCTTACTTTGATTTGAGTTTGAGCTCCAGGGGCCAGAGTCTCTCAGGTGGCTCCAGGCTATGTTGGCTTCCCTGTCTTTGCTGGTACTCAGCACCATTGCCATCACCCCAGGCCAATGCCCAAGCAAGCTGGAAAACCTGGGGAAATTCAAAAATAAAATCAAGATGTTTTCTGAGTTAATACTGCTAAACCTACAATCCCACAGAAGAGTGGTAGCCACAGTTTCCCCCAACATTCAAGCCCTTCTTCCGTAATGCAGCTGTAGTTAGAAAAGAGTGATGCCATCTTCCCATTTCCTAGCACCGCCACAGTCTTCTTAGGGATGAGGTAGATTTAGTTCACTCCAGTGGATTAGGACAGTGCCCTGTGCACCAGGTAAGGAAGTGGGTGGGTATTTTCTAGTCTATTACCTCTCTGCTGGCAGGGACATTCTGGCTCAGCAAGACCTCAGAAGCCACTTCTTGATGATGTCAGAGTCTCCTCATTCTGTGTTCCTAAATAAGAAGTCCTCACTCACATCTGACTCACATGAACTGACAACATTCTTGCACATCTGCACATGTATACACTTGCACACTTACACATTCACACACTAACAGCCTTCTCACCCACTGTCACACAGACATGCATCTACACATCCACCTATTCACATATACACATATTCTCACACACTCACACATAATTGACAATATTCTCACACTCTCACGCAGACATACATTCACACACTTGTGTATCTTCAAGTACTGACACATGCATATACAAACATACTCTCACATATTTATTCATATTCACAGCCACATATTCAAACATAATGAAAAATAGACACACACCCTCACATATACATCCACACTTGTAAACACACACATTCACACAACACTCCTTTGTATTAACACACACATATTCATACTCCCACAGATTTGCACACTAATGAGTATAAGCACAGTACAATGCTTACACACTCAAGCTACCCTAACACTCATTCACCCACTCTTGCATGCATTATATTCAGATACAGATACACGAAGAAACTCACATATTCACAGTCACACACACACAATCAAACACCCCCACACAATCACCAGCAATTCAACTATTCTTAATATTATACTGACACATAGATATATTGTCACCCTACTAAGAACATAAGCTAACATGCACACTTGAAATTTTACACACTATTAGTCAGTCTCTGAGTTATACACACTAACTCACACACACACACATTTGTGAATGCACTTGCACACTCACATGACATGGAGATAGATGACTGTGCTACTTACAACCTCCAAATTGAGAAACAGAATTAGGCAGGACCCAGAGAGTCAGTAAGTAGCCAGGCTGTTAAAAAATAATCTTTCAGGTGAGTGAGAGGCCCTGTTTCAAGGCAATCTGGCATAGAAAAAGAGAGGACAGTGCCAAGATCCTCTCTGCTCTGGCTTTTATACATTCATGGACGTATACACCCCCCCCCCACACACACACATATGCATGTAGCACACACAGGAAAAGAAAAGATTATTGTTTTCATTCAACAAATATGAGTTTTGTGTCACTCACTGTTCAATACTTGGGAAAGTACTAAACATAAAATGGACAAGTACTGTCTTGAATGTCAGAAGGTCACTATCTAGTCTCTACTAACATAAAACTGTGATCGAATTGCAGTGGTATTGCCATTTATGGGATGTCATAGAAACATGAATGGGTAAGGATGTGGAAGGCTGGTATCAGAAGCTACAGTAGACCTTCAATATTCTTCTAGCAGATAGCAATGACCTTGCTCTCGTATAACTGAATTAGCGGGATGGTCATAACCACAGAAAGAAATATAATTTCATCTTCAGAAGGCAGAGCTGAAGTAGAAACACTCATCAGAAGACTGTGACGCCTCTGCTTTATTTCCAGTTCGTCATGGTATATAAACAAAGCATAAAGAGACAAAAAAGATTCAGAGACACCATGAAAAGCTATTGTTCCTTTATTGTTCAGATCATCAGGACGATGGATGCAATTATAACAAGGATGCAAGGATGAGGTATTAATCTTGACCATGACTGATAAAGTTCTTAATCAGTTCACCATGGAGGCATTGGTCACAGGTTTCTAGGATGCATAGACATTTCAGCAGCGTTCTTTAGTTAATATACACCTAGAAAAAGACCAATTATTGTTTTCAAGGGGGAGAACTTGAAGAAGATAAATCTTGATTCAAGGTCTGGAAAGGATTGGCGTGGAGAAGAAATAGGTCTACAATGGTGACTTTTTTTTTTTATAACTTCATATTGACAATCTATCATCTTCCTGTAGTGAAGAGCTGAGAGAACTGAATGAGTATTTATGTCCTTTTGAACTCAGTGCTATTTGCCACCAAAGTCTTTTACCCACTCCATGTAGCAATAAGTGTATTTATACCAAGTACATTTCCTGAGCATACTGGCAGGAGAGGTGAAACTGTGTGCTACTAAAGTTAACTAAGTCTAAGGCTAACCAAGACCCTGGAATCTCAAAGCTCAGTTAGAGCTTTGAGGGTCTTAGAGGGATGTTGACTGCATTGCGGTCTTGGAGGGATGTTGAGTGGAATCCTACAGATGTTTTTATTCCAAATTTCTAAGTCCCAGAATGAAAATCCCTCATTTCCCTATCTATTTCTAATATGCACATATGTAGAACTGTCATATTTCATCATCCAAGTTGGGATATTGTTGTGGATAGTTTTAATGCCAACTCGACACTACATAAAATTACATAAGAAGAGAGTTTTAATTAAGGAATTATCAAGTTCAGGTGGACCTCCAGGCATATTTATGAGGAATTGTCTTGATTATTGATTGATGGAAGATGATCTAGCCTATTGTAAAGGGCACCATTGTGTAGACAGGGAACCCTGAATTATTTAATACAAGAGAAATCTAGATGAAGCAACCAAGCAAGAATCCATAAATTTATTCTCTCTGCTCTTGTCTATGGATGGGACTGACTGCTTCAAATTCCTGACCCACTATGATGGACTGTAATCTGAAATTGTAAGGAAAGTAAATCTATGACTGTATTCTGGAATTGTAAGGAAAATAAATCTAAGTTTCTCCTTGAAGTTGCATTTCGTCAGGGTATCTTATCACAGCAACAGAAACAAAACTACATCAGATATTTTGAAAGAATCAAAGGCTTCTTACTTCTTATGCCTCCAAAATATAGACCAGTCCTTCCACACAGATCGGTCAAACTTCCTGAAGCTGAATGTCTATTTATGTGGTAATCACTTCACTCTACCCTCCAGCTAATATGAGTGTTGAAACATCTACATTTGGATCAGAAAAATCTGCATCGCTCATTAGCAGCTCTTCTTGGTATATTCGTTAGCCTATTACCCTCCATCCTAGAAAAATTTATTTAAACCATAAATTAGTTTTCTAGGCTACTATAATAAAATAACGCAAATCAGATAGGTTTAACCCATGACATGCTTTCATAGTCCTGGAGGCTGGAGGTATGATTTAAAGACATAAAGTCAGGCCAGTCCCTCTTAAGAGTATAGGCAACAATGTTCTGTGCATTTATTTCTCTTAGCTGCTGGATTGCTAGCAATCCTTGGTACCCCTTGGATTGTAAAAGCTTACTCTAAGTCAAATTTCATTCTCACATGGCCATATCCCTGTACTGTGTCTCTTCTCGCTTATAAAGGCACTAGTCATATTGGAGTAGCATCCAGTTGCATGTTCTTAACCTAGATACATCACCTAAGACAAATCCCAAATAAGATCACATTCTTAGGTAGTTGGGATTATGACCTCCACATGCATTTTGAAGGTACATAATGTAGCCCAAGGATACAGTTGAGTGTAGTTTTTCAGTTTGGGTACTGTTGTTACGTCCAGAACAAACAGACCACTAGAGGAACCTACAAGAGATTTATAAAAGAGGATGGTGAAGACCTATAAAACACAGAGGGAGTTCCACCCATCATGGAGTTATATGAAAAAGGTTCAAACTATCACATAGGAATATGGAGGCAGGAACATGTGCAGGGAGAGATAGGAGAGAAGCCTAGAGGGCCAAGAGAATAAATGGAAATATGCACCTGATGGGGGTTCTGCAGAATCTCTAGGAAGTTTCAATGAGGGTGACCTTAACAGAGATGCTCAATGTTGGGGACATGGACCCTAAAAAGAACACTTACAGTAGCCAGATCTGACCCCCAGTGGACAGATGGGGACACCAACCCACCCAGAAACCTTTATATCCAAAATTGCTCCTGTCTAAAAGCAATGTATGGACAAAAATGGAGCAGAGACTAAAGTCACTGCCGACCAGTGACTGGCCCAACTTGGGATCCATCCTATGAGCAGGCACCAATCCTTGACATTATTACTAATGCCATGTTGTGCTTTCAGACAGGAGCCTAGCATGTCTATCCTCTGATAGGCTCTATACAGCAGCTGACTGAGACAGATGCAGATACCCACAGCCAAGCATTGGATGGAGGTCAGGGATTGCTATGGAACTGTTAGTTCAATGATTGAAGGAACTGCTGGGGATGGCAAGCCCACAGGAAGACCAACTATCCTGGATCCCTGGAAACTCCCAGAGACTGAGTCACCAACCAAAGAGCATACATGGGCTATTCCGAAGCCCCAGCACATATGTAGCAGAGGATTGCTTTCTCTGGCCTCAGGGAGAGGATGTGCATAATTCTGTAGAGATTTGATGCCTAGGGTGGGAAAGACAGCCTCTCAGAGGTGAAGGGGTTAGGGATGAGAAGAGAACTCTTCAAGGGGAGACCAGAGACCAGAGACCAGCATTTGGGATGTAAATAAATAATTAATTATTTTTAAAAAAATAATACAATATACTTTTTTGTGAATTATCTTTTTATGGAAGATTTTGCCTCTCGAATAAAGCATATGTAAATTCAGTTAACAAAACCCTTTTCCATAATTTTTGGTTACTGTGTTAGAAAAAAGCATTATCATATTTCTTTGAAAATATTTCTTAGAAAGGCCAGTGATCAAATGTTGGTAGTTGTTAGCTCTGGTGGTACACAAGGATCTGGAGTCAGGACACTTCCCTTCACAGGGAATAGCTAGATATATTCTCTCATGTGTCTAGTAAATTATTCATATTGTTTCCTTCTGAAAAGCAACACTGCTGTTCACTTCTTATCAGATTCACTTTGTCCTTGCTTTTATTCTTCCGACAAAGATCTGAAAGAAACCATTGCCATGTCTCTGAGGCACCATTAGCATCTCCATTTCATCACTTCATGGGCTATGTTACCTTAAATAAGTTAATTATTAGCTAGAGTAGAGTATACAGTATAATATAAAATCGCAGGTGAAATGTATTGAAAAGCAAACGAGGGAGAAAATATTCATGCCTTCCAGGGACAAGTTTATGTTTATAGAGTATTCCACACTTTATTGTTCAAGCTTATCCCATTAAGATGCCTTGAGGCTACTCCTGTAATTTATAGAATAATGTTCCTCAAGGTCAATTGTTTGTTCACTGCAGGTGGCATAGAGAACACACTCTTAAGTGTCATTATGAAAATACTCAGTTGTGAGATCTTTGCTGATCCATCCGTTTTATTGGGGGAAGTCATATTACAGCAACGCCTATGGAGAGTTTGTAATAAATTGCAGTGTTTTCAGACCACATTAAAATGGAATCCTCTTTTCTTTTCTTCTCTTTTCTTTTTTCTTTCTTTCTTCCTTCCTTCCTTCCTTCCTTCCTTCCTTCCTTTCTTTCTTTCTTTCTTTCTTTCTTTTTTTTCAAATTATGTACACCCTTTTGAAAAAAATCTTTACTTAATGACAGTGAGTACTGCTTATATGTGATTCACGCACACCTTCAATGGTAGTGGTCACTCCATCTTCTGTGAATTGGGAGAAATATACTAGTTTGTGTTTTTATGTATCTCTATGCAGGTATCCCAACATGCAGCCAATATGTTGAATGAAGGGATACAGTGTTTTATACTTTGTTCTTCAACTTTATTCCACTAAGATATTTTAGGCATATTCTTATTCTTAATAGGAATTTAGTTTAATTAGTATTGGATGTGAAAGAAGCAGATTTAGGGAAATTAACAAATGATGTAAGTGATGATATAATTTCAGCTACTGCTATGACAGAATCAAAAAGATGTGATCATGCTAAAATGGAATACCCAAACACCACAACAGCCACTGGTCTTTGCATGCCTTTTGCATGCATTTTACCTGACTCCTATTATAGCTTCTTTAATCATAGCTAGCTTAACCATTGAAAATATGCTATTTTACATCTATAGATATTCTGTGTCATTTTATGACTTCTGTTCTAATACAGATTGATTGTGTAATTTGGCTAATTAGTCAAAATATTAGACAGTACTTCAGTATTATTAGTAGATTTTTTTTGTATTACATTTCAGTTACGTATTTATTTTCTCCAAAGTCTGAACTGATAGAAAAATTTAAACCAAATGAGATCACAACAAATGACAGGTGACTTCTAGGACATCTTTGCCATTTGTTTAGCAGAGTAACAGTTAATAGTGATACCACCAATTCTTTACATAGAAACTAAAGAGCAAACATTCCATTTTGTTATTTTCTTTTATGTGGTCTCATGATCTCTAGGAAAGGATTAGTCCTCAGAATTATTATTGCATTAAGATCTATTGATGGTGATTAGGGGAATTAGTGGGGATCCTATACATAGAAGTGATTTTATTTGTACATGTTTCATAGCATTATGGGTGACTTTGAGCTTTGCCCTCTTTTTATTATGGTAAAATCTCTTCTTTCCTACATTAGAGGATGATTGGTCATCAATCAATTGATCACTAAAAAGAAATCTAATCCCAATTTTACTATATCTTGAGCTTAGGGAATTGTTGCATGTAGTTATAACATAATATATCATCAGCCAATAGCTTAAGTACATTATAGGCACCATTGCAGTGGTTTCCTGGACAAGGTAGAGCAGTCCCTCTTTTAGAAACTGAAGTAGCAAAAGGACTTAAACCAAACCAGTCTGGTTTTAGAGAATGCTTCTTTTACTGTGTGTGTGTGTGTGTTCCTCTTTATGTAGATACACTTGCACATACATGTAGAATACAGAGGCTGAGCAGCTGATTTCACATATCTCTCTATATTCTTCTATTTTGAGACATGGTCTTTCTTCAACCTGCAGTTCACCACATTGACTGGGCTGACTGCTCAGTATGCTACCCAGGATTCCCCTGCCTCTGTTCGCTTCCCTATTCCCCTAGCACTGGGATTATAGGTGTGTGTAATATGCTTTTTTTTTTTTTACATGAATGCTGTGGATCCAAACTCAGGTTCTCATGAGCATTTCTCTTGCACATGTAAATCTTTCTGAAGGCTGGTTTAAACCAGGTAGGAGTAACAGAGATTCAATGAGAACCCGAGCAATGGATATAAACATACAATTCCATTCCACTGAAAGAAGAAGAGAGTAATAATGGAAGTGTTAGGAGCATCAGAGGATTCCTGAGGTCAGCACTTAGCTGACTCCCTAGTTTGACCCACATTCAGCCACAAAATTACAAGCCTCCCTCATAGCCTTTTACATATCTAGTCTATTTCAGTCTAAACAGAAAACATGAAGGCAGAGCAAGGGCTGTGGATAAGGAATGTGAAGAAGTTTCACTGAGGATGTGGCCATGCCATGATCCTGGCTCTTAGCCCAAGAGCTATCACACATGACAATACTCCAAGAAGTGAAAGACTAGAGAAGAAGAAACTAGGTAGGATGTTGCTTAAACAACAAAAAAAGGACAACTGGGACAAAAACTAAACTCACTAAGGACCAAAATATGAAACTCTTCTTTCCAACACTACAAGTGTTGACGAAAAGAAAGATGCTGACAAGAATAATGTTGACGGGTTATTTACTAAATCTTACACGCATTCACGACCGGCCAGGAAGAACGCAACAAACCGGAATCTTCTGCGGCAAAACTTTATTGCTTACATCTTCAGGAGCCAGAGAGCAAGAGAGCAAGAGCTCTATTGCTTACATCTTTAGGAGCCAAAGCGCAAGAGAGCAAGAGAGAGGGCAAGAGCGCAAGAGCGCAAGAGCTTTATTGCTTACATCTTCAGGAGCAAGAAGCAAGAGCCAGAGCAAGAGCTCTATTGCTTACATCTTTAGGAGCCAGAGCGCAAGAGCGCAAGAGTGCAAGAGCAAAAGCAAGAGAGCAAGAGCAAGAGCTTTATTGCTTACATCTTCAGGAGCAAGGGCCAGAGCAAGAGAGAGAAAAGCGAAACCCCGTCCCTTTTTCAAGAGAATTATCCTCCGCCTAGGACGTGTCACTCCCTGATTGGCTGCAGCCCATCGGCCGAGTTGTCGTCACGGGGAAGGCAGAGCACATGTAGTGGAAAACTACCCTTGGCACATGTGCAGATTATTTGTTTACCACTTAGAACACAGGATGTCAGCGCCATCTTGCAACGGCGAATGTGAGGGCGGCTCCCCAAAGATCCCCCTTTTCTTTTAATAAGAGCAATAGGCCACCCATTTTAATGAGAGTGGAGATAGAGGTCAAATCCCCAGTGTGCAGGTAAAGGAGCCGTACACATAACCTCCTCCCAGGCTCATCACCCAGAGGGGTCCTGGTCTGGTCCCGTGTCGTTTTACCTGGGGAGAAGGACACTTGGACACTCAACCTTCTTGAAAGATGACATGTCTCCCTAGAATAGGCTCATATATGCCGCAGAGCCCTTCTACTGCAGTGCTTAGCCGTGCAACTCTCTCGGGCTGCTGAAGCACATTCACTCTATCCCGTGCAATGAGACTAGCCTCGTGGGGTGCAAGAGCTGAGTGGCCAGCGACCTATTGCTTAAGCATAGATAACCATATATCAGGGGAAGCACCATGTTCTAGAGCTGCAAGCGCCTGGGCAATAACCACCTTGTCTCTCCTAGTTTGGGCCTTAAGCTTACAGACCAACCAAAGAAGCAACACTAATCCACAGCAAAGTATATCTCCAAATAATCCCACCCATACCCATTCTTTAAAGAAGGAAAATGCTGAGGAGATCCGATTGGGTAATCCTTTGGTCAGGGACAGGTCCAAGCGCATGGAGTTGACCTGAATGATGGCAATTCTCAATTCCCGAAGGGTCTGTTCAAATTCAGCCGTCCAATTCTGTAACATATACTGAGAAAGACTTTTTGACAAATTAGCTGCCCTAGTAAATTTCTCATACTGAATGGAAGTAACGCACAATCCCGGAAACTTTTGTTCACATCCCAGCTGAGCTATTTGCCATAATACATCTAGTTGTTCCTGGACAAGATCTATGCGTTGATTCATTTCTGCCCATGGAGCATTTTTGGGATTGGAGGATGGCGGCCGCTAAGCCTGCATTGTTGAGAGTTCCCCCAAGCTCCCGACAAACCCTGAGCCAGTCTTGTAAGCCTTTGTTCTTTCTTGGGGCTATGGCCGCTCAGCACTCCTGTGTGGCTTGCTCATAAATGAGCTATTCTACCAGAGGTGCGGCTTGCTCTGAATCTCCAAAAATACGCTCTGCTGCCTCTGTCATTCTGGCCACAAAATCTGAGAATGACTCCTGAGGTCTCTGGACGATCTTTGTTAGTTGTCCAGTGGCTTCACCTGCTCGGGAGAGCGCCTTCCAGGCCCTAATAGCCTTTTCATCTGATTCAGAACTACTAAGAACTGGCTCCTTGAGCTCATCTAGTGATGAGTATAGGCTCCTTCTCCTAGAGACCTCCGCTGATTGATCTTTTTTCTTTTCTTTTTCCTTCTCCTTCCTTCTAATCTCTCCCCAGGTATTCTTACCTGACCTAAACTTTTCCTCTGGTTCAAGACCCTTGGAAAGGCCTGTATACTTATTTTGTGTACCATATTTCCTCTTTGCTCCTACTCTCTCTCCGCGCTTTACTTCTGATAGATTGCCCTGAATTTCATCCAGAATTTTCAGCCCTGCCTTAACCGCTTGATAACATGTGAAAAGGAACAAAAAGGCTCCTAACACTAGAAAAAGTTCAAGGCCAAACATACCTTGTAAAGCTATTTCCCACTTTACTTCTGATAGACTGTCTTGAATTTCGTTAGAAAGTTCAAGGCCAGACTTACCTTGTAAAGCTATTTCCCACTTTACTTCTGATAGACTGTCTTGAATTTCGTTAGAAAGTTCAAGACCAGACTTACCTTGTAAAGCTATTTCCCACTTTACTTCTGATAGACTGTCTTGAATTTCGTTAGAAAGTTCAAGACCAGACTTACCTTGTAAAGCTATACTTACGGGTACCCTGTTCCCCAGCTGAAGAGTTCTGAATTCACGCAGTTGAATCCTTCTTAACAGTCTGTGTTACGGGAACACTTCATTACCACCATTCCCCAGCTGAGGAGTTCTGAATCCAGGCTGGATCCTTCTCAACAGTCTGTTTTACGGGAACCTTTATGACCGTGACCCACAGTTCTGGTTCTGGAATGAGGGATCTTCCCTGCGCCGGTGATGGTAACCGTCCCTGGTTTTCTCATCCCAGGATTTCTCGTCCCAGGTCTTCTCGTCCCGGGTTTCAGCACCAACTCTTACACGCATTCACGACCGGCCAGGAAGAACGCAACAAACCGGAATCTTCTGCGGCAAAACTTTATTGCTTACATCTTCAGGAGCCAGAGAGCAAGAGAGCAAGAGCTCTATTGCTTACATCTTTAGGAGCCAAAACGCAAGAGAGCAAGAGAGAGGGCAAGAGCGCAAGAGCTTTATTGCTTACATCATCAGGAGCAAGAAGCAAGAGCCAGAGCAAGAGCTCTATTGCTTACATCTTTAGGAGCAAGAGCGCAAGAGTGCAAGAGCAAAAGCAAGAGAGCAAGAACAAGAGCTTTATTGCTTACATCTTCAGGAGCAAGGGCCAGAGCAAGAGAGAGAAAAGCGAAACCCCGTCCCTTTTTCAGGAGAATTATCCTCCGCCTAGGACGTGTCACTCCCTGATTGGCTGCAGCCCATCGGCCGAGTTGTCGTCAAGGGGAAGGCAGAGCACATGTAGTGGAAAACTACCCTTGGCACATGCGCAGATTATTTGTTTACCACTTAGAACACAGGATGTCAGCGCCATCTTGCAACGGCGAATGTGAGGGTGGCTCCCCACAACTAAACCCTGAATGAACTCACTGTGACAGTAAACAGGGATTATTATTGCTCTTTTTTAGATAGAAAACCAAAGGCTTACTGAAGCAAAACCATTTCCATAAAGACTGTCTGCCAGCCATTCTTTCAGCATCAGGGTTCAAAGTCAGCTCTTTGTTTCTCGCTACACATGACTTTCTCATTGATAAATTATTCTCCCTTTGAGTACTAGTGAGGAAATCATTCCATCCTTAGAGGAGGCGGTGTTAGTAAAAAGCTATGTTTCCTGTATAACTCACCTGGCTTCAGAATGCTCTGAGGAGCTACCATGAACACCCTCAGAGATAAATTTCTAAGGATTGCTGGACAGGGTCCATTAGTCTCTTGTTCTCTGTGTACCACACTCCACAGTGATCTGGTTGATCTGTATATTCCCAAATGCTCAGGCCAAAAGACAAAAAATATCCATTCAAGCCTACTGAAAAAAAATCATTTTCACTTATTTTCTTTCAGGAATTAATTCAATTTCTACAGGATTCAAAATAAATAATGAAGATTAAGAGACCACAGCATCTGACAAATTAAACATTCATTAGGACTGAGGAAGCCAACATGAGTAAGGGTAGGGTTTGGTTACCCAGGAGATTTCTGCAAGAAATCGGTACTTAGGTTGTTCCTTCAAGATATCTTATAGGTTATACAAGCTGGGTTCTTTATAAATAATAATGTGATTGCCTTGGTGAGTCTGGAAAATGCAGTCGCAGACTCTCTGTGTACAAACACTGTTTGCAAAACCTCTGGAAGAACCTAAAAACAAACAAACAAACCAAAATACTTCGAAATTAATGCACATTCCAAATTACCTCCTTTCCACCATAAGGCTTGTTTTATTTCTCTATATTTATTTGTGACAAAACAAACAAACAAACAAACAAAAAACCCATAACCTGCAGTTTAGGAATCTGCTAACCCAAATTTATGCATGGCAGACTTCTTGAAATACTTGTTTATCCAAAGATTTGAAGTTAAGTGATATGGTACTTAAGCTATTGGCTGGTGATATATTATGTTATAACTACATGCAACAATTACCTAAGCTCAAGATATAGTAAAATTGCTTGGACCAAGGAAAGGCCATGCCATTATCCAGAGTCTGATCCAGGGGAGGTTCTGCTGCCGATCTGGGTCACTGGGGTCCTTGATATAGCAATGTTTATGTCAACAATATGCATTTACTCAAGACTTCATCTATTCCCTCTAACCTTTTACGGCTAATGATCACAAATAAATACATTTGACCCAAATCCCATCTGAGTATCTACAAGAAATATCTGCTAGGGCTGTGGAAAGTTCATGGTATTAGTTGAATATAGGCATTGACTGTGTATCAGTTAACTGTGGGCAGTTAATTGCTTCCATCATCTAATTTCCTGGGACAAAAGATCTTTCAAATTTGAACTCACCATTACTTTGCTCAGTCTGTGACCTCCAAGTTTCTTCTCCCAGGTTAACATTTAAAAAAGGAGCCAGGCGTGGTGGTGCACGCCTTTAATCCCAGCACTCGGGAGGCAGAGGCAGGCAGATTTCTGAGTTCGAGGCCAGCCTGGTCTACAAAGTGAGTTCCAGGACAGCCAGGACTATGCAGAGAAACCCTGTCTCGAAAAACAAAACAAAACAAAACAAAAGGGAAGTAAAGAGATTTGGGATGTGAGATCTACAGAGATCAGGGGTTGGAAGAAGAGAAAATGGGAATAAAGTCAGAAGAGCCCCATCCAGATTGACCATAAGCAGCCAACTTAGGTCAACCAGTAAGCCAGGACAGACGTTCTTCAATGTGACTACCTACAGGAGATACCTGGAGAGCTTTCAAAGTAATATATGGATCACAGGCCCTGTCTCCAACAGAGGTGTTTTAAAACATAACTATTTTCTGTGAGGTTGTGATATAATGAGTGGAAGCCATGAATTGGGGGAAAGTAGTCAGATTTGTATTCAGGCTACAAAGAACTGTGAATGGAGGCCAATCCTACTTTTTTCAAGGTGAACTCTTAGCTTTCCTTGGGTTCCGTGAATCACTCACTCAGGCTGCTTCACAACATAGAACATGAGCAAGAGGAAACAACACAAGTGTTCCTTCCCTCCTTATTGGGGCATTACAGCACTAGACCTGACCTTTTGTTAATGACACAGGTGGGCATCCTGAAGCAGAATACAGGGATTTCATCACTGATACCTTCCCCTCGTGTGTTCTGTCAAGACCCAGGACTAGAGTACTAGTATCCTTCACACACACACACACACACACACACACACACACACACACCATACAGATCAATCAATAAATCAATTAAACAAACAAACAAAAATCCAAAACACACAACCAAACCAAATCAAACAAAACGGAATAAAACTCCACAGAGAAATCTAGAAAACTTAAAATAATTCAGGAATGTGTTACTATACAAAAAGCACATAGTTTTTGTTTTAGGAAAACATTAGTTTACATAGCAATTTTGTAATTAGTTTATCAATTTGACCTCCAAACAAATGACTTTTGCCCATCTATTGCCCATTTCCCTCCTTCCTTGTTTACACCCAATTTTGACACTTCTTTGAATAGTTACCTCCTTCAATAGTCTTCCTGAAAGCACAAAAAGGTGGAAGTTGACTAATGTGAATGTAATACCTTTTTCCTCAAGTGGTAGCATGAGAATAGTGGATGCTGAACTTCAGCTATGGTTCATAGTAGAATAGCACAAGTAGCATGATGAAGACTTAGAAGCAAAGTCTCTATTCACCAAGAAACCTGAGCCCCTCTACTCTACCCAGTCTACCAGGTAACTGGCTGTGCCCCAAAGGTGGAGAACTATGACCTTAGTCATACTGTATCTGAGTACTCTCAGACAAATTACAATTTAGAGATAGTCTCAGTAGTTGTTTACCCACCCACTTCATGAATTTATTGTAAGTAATTGTGGCCAAAAGCATTCTTAGTTGATACACAGCCAAAGCCCCAAAGAAATCAAAGACAATTACACTATTCCTAGTGCCTTAGAATCAAGATGTTTTAGTTGCTTCAGTGAAATTCAACTTTAGCCCGAGGCCAAAGAAAAATTCCCCCCAGAGGCTCACACAAAAGAGATACTGCTAGAGTAAGAAATAATTCCAGTAATATTTCTCCAAGAGATACAAGGGGTGTGTTTTGTGAATCCCTCTATTTATCTCCATTCAAAATACCAGAGCAGAATCCAGCAAAAATGATTCTAGGGAGTTGACAAAGGACAAAATTTATGTTAAAAAAAATGATGTCCTGCATAAAACAAAGATGAAGAAGCAAATCTAAATATTGGTTAACATATTAGCATGAGTGTCTCGGAATTTATTTGGCTTGACTTTTCCAGGTTTTGATGTAAACGAAAATGACTAACGTATTAACATTTACCCAGTGTGTACCAGACAGTGCACAATAGCCTTGTTTTCTTTAATTTCATCACTGAGATAGAAATCAGTGTTAAGTGCAGCTTATTACAGTTGGGCTTTGGTATTGTTTTACATAACCTCATTTGTATACCAGGCTATATGCACACTTGTTCAGACAAGCTTTAAAACGTGTTCCAAAGATTGTTGCCTTTAAAAGCACAACCATTACTCAGAAGACCTCGGTCAGAGGTGCGTCACAAAGTCAGTGAGAGCAGCCATGGGTGTAGAAAGGCTGAGCCCTGCCATTCAGGGGCAGCAAAGGGAATATGGCCTCTGTGCTGACCTAGTCATGTCACAAGACCCAGACTTTGACCTGGTCATTAGGTCTCACTAAGAAACAACACCACTTCCTTTAGCAATGTAGCTCTGGGCTGACATGGCTCAGGAAAGAATTTTTACTAAACCTCTACCTCCCTAAGTCTCTGGCCAATATTTTCTTGTGTTTCAACTGATCACCAAGCATCACACCTCACACAATGCATTTCTTTGAGTCTTTAAGCCAGCCACTTTAATTATCCTCTTCTTCACCTTGGATTTTCTCTGAATCAATACCCACGCATCCCTCTGCTAGTCCCATCTCAGAATAATTACTTTTTGTTAAGTAAAGTCATTATTTACTTGTTATCTTGATGCCTTTATCCTTATATCCCTTTAGACCTGCCCATCAGTCATGAATTCCCCTTCACAATCCATCACTCTTCACTGTGTCTTCCCTACCAATGACAAACATGTTTATATAGTCCCTGTTCTAAAACAAATCACTTCTTTGATCCTACTTCCATCTCATCTCTTCCCCTTAGTGGAGAACTTCTGAAAATAACAGGCGGGGCTCAAAGATATAGCAGTCTCTGCTTTGAAAATAGCCTCCACTTTACACTCTAGTGTATTTTGAAAGAATGGCTTCAGTGAATTTGTTATCCCAAGGAATCGCATCTTAAATCGTCATTTCTCTCTGTATCTTCTGATGTTGCTGATCCCTTTCTGCTTCTGAAATTTCCTTTGCTTTTGGTCAACGAGAACACCCTAGTTTTGTAGTTCAGGCTGTAACTTGTACTTTTCACAATCTTAAGAGCTGTCGACATGGAGAAAACTCTTGGACATACGCATGTGCACATGTGTATATGCACACCTGTGAGTGTGTGTCAATGCTGCCACTATACCTACTCAGATGAAGATGACTGGCTTGTAGACAAAGGCTGACTCAGTGGAGTAAGGGGGGCAAAGCATATGGTGATTTGCCTCATTTTTAAAATAAAAGCAATTTCAGTAACCCCAGTTCTATTCCCAGCCCCTGTTTCAGCACACAATGGTGATTTCATTAATCTTAACTTCTACATGAATTACATCACTATGTATTCACCTTTGGCCTGATTTCTCATTAAAATTCAGATCAGAATATGCCTAATTTCTATTATAATGATTATCCAGACACTCCTTCAAATGCTGTCTATTCAAAGCTAAGCATATTTCTTCACCCACAAAACCCAGAACTCAACACAATACCTTGTTAGACATTTACATATATTGCCATTGAATTTATATATATTCAATGATGCATTTGCATATGTATGAAGAGTTAAGTTTGAATAACTGTGTATCATCTTAACAGAACTAATTTTTGAAGCACATTTGTACATGAGAAATGTAGCCAGTTAAGTTTTAAAACTGGGTGGAAGTTTTACCATTGAGTTATATTGAGTGACAAGAACCTGAGGCATATCTGGTTCATTCTATTATTTCTCAAATACGCAATTTTCACACCCCTTAGCAGCACAATTTTCTCTTACTGGTCAAGATCTATATTGTTAATATTCTTTTTTAAAAAGATGGCTCTTAGATTATCAAAAAGAATTCACAGCTGTCATGTATCTGTGTGGGCTTGAAGGCACAGTTCAACTTAATAGCCTCTTCAACCTGTCAGGTGTGTTTGCTTTGGTTTCAAGTAATAACTTAAAAGGCATGGACTTCTTAGTGTATGTGTAAGAGAAAGAAGTGTGCTCTCTCCCTCCCTCCCCCTTCCTCTGTGTGTATGTGTGTGGGGTGTGTGTGTGTGTGTATGAGTGAGTGAATGAATGAATGAATCAATGAATAAATGGAAAAAATCATGGAAGACAGGGAAAGTATTGTTCTGCTTATGTTACCTAACCTACCAACACACTCCCTTACTATATACAACCTTAAAAGTGGATCTAGTATGTTGTGTGAACAGATTTGAAGGTGGAAATTGATCTTCTTTTAGCTGCACAAATCCTCTATTATCACCCAATAATGACACACCAGAAAGACAAGCATATAAACATGAAGTAAAAAACTAGTACTAAGTTCATGCCCCAGGATTTATTTGTGAGCCTACAAGACCTTAAAGGCTTGTGTGTAGATATGCATATTTATAAAGCTGGTAACAATGGCATATTACCATTTCCTAACCTTCGGGACTCTCCATTTTATGTATGTATCAAATAACAATAACTTTTAGTGGCAACATTTTCCCCTGCACTTGTCCTCTATACAATGGCTGTATAAGAAAGGCCCTAGCATCATCTACATTCATTCAGAGTCACAGTTTAAAATGAATTCCAAAGCTGATGTTGTGGTGTATACCTATAACCCCAGCACTTGTCAGGCACTTGTAGATTTGAGGTCAATCTGGTCTAAATAGTGAGTTCTAGGCCAGCCAGGGCTACATAGTGAGACCCTGTCTCGATTAACAAACAAACAAATAGAATAAATTTGTTAGTCTGAACATTGGAGCTGCTAACTTCTATGTTGTCTGAGTTTGACGGTGTTGAGTATTCTTCTAACTCCTCACTAAATGTAATAGATGAAACCCATACTACTAATATAAAGAATGGATAATACAAAAGCCAAATGTCAAGTCAATGACTCAGGGGTGAGCGGAGAAAAAGAATGACTTCTCATGCTTACCACACTAAAAGAAAAAGAAAGAGGGCAGTGAACATTGTTTTATGTTTATGTGCATGGTGTTATCCAAAGGGATACATAAAAATTAATTTGTTTTACTCTCTGGACTCATCAATATGGATAATAGTATTATTTTTATTATACAATGGCACAGAGCAACCTGATGGCTGGTAATCAGAGCCAGATTTTAAATTGATGTGAAAAAATGACTCAATATTTAGCATTTTTTTGTATAAATGCATCTTTCTCAAATAAAACCAAGCATTATTTTAATTTAATAGCAATATCATACATATTTAATTCACCTATTAATTCACCTTTAAATATCATCTTTTTTTTTCCATTTTTTATTAGGTATTTAACTCATTTACATTTCCAATGCTATACCAAAAGTCCCCCATATCCACCCACCCCCACTCCCCTGCCCACCCACTCCCCCTTTTTGGCCCTGGTATTCCCCTATACTGGGGCATATAAAGTTTGCAAGTCCAATGGGCCTCTCTTTCCAGTGATGGCCGACTAGGCCATCTTTTGATATATATGCAGCTAGAGTCAAGAGCTCCGGGGTACTGGTTAGCTCATAATGTTGTTCCACCTATAGGGTTGCAGATCCCTTTAGCTCCTTGGCTACTTTCTCTAGCTCCTCCATTGGGAGCCCTATGATCCATCCATTAGCTGACTGTGAGCATCCACTTCTGTGTTTGCTGGGCCCCGGCATAGTCTCACAAGAGACAGCTACATCTGCGTCCTTTCAATAAAATCTTGCTAGTGTATGCAATGGTGTCAGCGTTTGGATGCTGATTATGGGGTGGATCCCTGGCTATGGCAGTCTCTACATGGTCCATCCTTTCATCTCAGCTCCAAACTCCGTCTCTGTAACTCCTTCCATGGGTGTTTTGTTCCCAAATCTAAGGAGGGGCATAGTGTCCACACTTCAGTCTTCATTCTCCTTGAGTTTCATGTGTTTAGCAAATTATATCTTATATCTTGGGTATCCTAGGTTTGGGGCTAATATCCACTTATCAGTGAATACATATTGTGTGAGTTTCTTTGTGAATGTGTTACCTCACTCAGGATGATGCCCTCCAGGTCCATCCATTTGGCTAGGAATTTCATAAATTCATTCTTTTTAATAGCTGAGTAGTACTCCATTGTGTAGATGTACCACATTTTCTGTATCCATTCCTCTGTTGAGGGGCATCTAGGTTCTTTCCAGCTTCTGGCTATTATAAATAAGGCTGCTATGAACATAGTGGAGCATGTGTCCTTCTTACCTGTTGGGGCATCTTCTGGATATATGCCCAGGAGAGGTATTGCTGGATCCTATCATCTTTTTATAACCCTGCTTAAATCTTCAGCAACTTAGTTCAAACTATCTTAAAATGCTGGAAGTCCAGGATGCTAAAATTTAATTTTTGTCTTTAATGATCTATTCTACTAAACAAAAACCAAACCAAACCAAAACAAAACAAAATAAAAAACACAGAAAATATTTCAAAAGTTCTGATAATTACTTAAACTATCACAAGCCATAGCTAGTTTGCACCATGACTTTGTCATTAATTCAGGCTGTCCCACAGTTTATTCCAGAGATGACATGAAAACACAGCGTTCTGAAGCAACTGATCCTGGCATTGGAAATTGGGAGACTAGTGGTCTCCCAAGGTTTCACAGTTATGACATAGAAAACATAAATACATTTTCAACATCACATTCTACCATGTGGATTTGGGAGCTGCACACAGGAAGAAAGTAAAAATATTTAATATGATAAGCCAAAATAAAGGGCAGTCAAAAAGGCCCTGTGGTTTGACTCTGTGCTCTAACAGTCATGGAGTGCAAACCTCAGCCCCAGTGCTACAGTGTTGAGAGGGGGCTTCAAAGGATGATTCCCTAGGCTTCGTGACTGGCCTAGCACACAGTGACTGCTGATAAACCACTTCCTTCTTGTGCATGCACTGATCATCTTAACCATATGATACCATGAGATGACCCAGGACGAAGGCCTTCACCACATGCAAATCTTCGATCTATGACTTTCCCACCTCTAGAATGTGCAAGTCAGACACATTTCTGTTCATTCTAAGTGGTCCACTTTCTGGCAGTCCATCACAGCCTCGTAAAATTAACTGGGGCAGATTTCACAAGGGCTTCATTCTAAAGTATGCCCTCCACTGTCTCATTCTCAGTATACCCTCCACTGTCTGGTTCCCTTAAAGGCTTTAGTGTGCATAGTCCCTTTGGGATCTAGCATCATTTCCCATTTTATCCATCATTCCAGTTGATTTTCTAATATTTAGAACCGTAACAACTCTAGCTAGCTTAGAGAAAGACAACACAGCATTTTTAAAAAGACGTGTGTATATTTTACTTACTGTATCTCTTAAGTATATTTGAAAATGCTCTTAAATTTTTGCTGAAATCTTATCCAACTATACCAACTACTGAAAATTCACTGCTGAAGGGGAAGATGGGGGAAAAATAGCTTAATCTGACCAGGACAGTAAAAGAGTTGGGTTTTCATAGTTCTGCTCCTATGAAGGCTACAGTCATGAGATAAAGCTTCTTGAAGCTCAAAGGGACCCTGACTGCAGTGTGGGCTTTGGATTGGTTTTGTTTAGTTTCATTTCATTTCATTTCGTTTGGTATCATTTGGGTTCAGTTGGTTGGTTGGTTGGTTGGTTTTGTTTGGTTTGTTTCATTTTTTTGGTTTTGTTTAACATTTCCATCTGCAGCTTCTAAGTGGAATTGTTTACTGGCTTGTGCATGCACCTTTCCAAATAGATGTGGCCTCTTAGCATCCAGGGGCTCTGGGGCATGGCTATAAGCCAGACTTAACTATGGACACCAAAAGAAACTTAAATGTGAACAAAAGGCTCTACCCCCTGTGCCACCCTCTCCCTCTCCCCCCCCCCTCCCTTTCCTCCTCACCTCCTAAGAGGATTTACTATTGACAAAGAGGAAAACATAAAACCCATAAGTCATACTACCAGTGGCCAACTGTTCTGGTCAATTATTGTCAGTAAGAAAACAGTCACAGAGTGCAAAGGCTTCCATTCAGATGAACAGAGACTAACATGATGTATAATGGCTTGGCGGGGACAATTTGATCAGAACAAACACCGCAGAGAGAGAAAGTACAATCTACATGCTATTGAACAGACAGGTGGTCCTTCATTATCAGGAGTTCAGTGTCTAGCATGCAATACTGGTTTTTCATTTAGTGTATTTATTCAATGACAGCAAACGAGTGCTCAGTATTTGAGCATGAAAGAAAATAGAAAAAATTACTGTGGCAATATGAATAAATATTCAAAAACTCACTGCATGTATAATTTGGCTGAGCTGCCATTGATTCTCTGAAATAGTTGGGAAAAATCATTTGCTAGTTAATTGTAAAGACCCTACTGTGCTTTCTCAGGATGTGGTCATTTCCACAGTCAGCCATAGACACACAGAATCAATGTATTTCACTGGGCATTGGTCATGAATTTGTAGAAAAAAAAAAGATAATGGAAAAGATCTATTGAACCAGAGGATTTTTGCTGTAGACATTTTTCTTTGGGCCATGAGTAGATAATAACAAGATTAATTTTATCATCATCATCATCATGATTTCATTGTTTTATTGCTAGTAGAAGTGGTCACGGTGCCAAAAGAGTCCAATGTTGGGAAGGCTGAGATTCCATTGTGCTGGAGGAAGGCCTTCTCCAGGGATCACAGAGACCATAGAAAAAGAAAGGCTTGGAGGTGCATCACCCTACTTTCAAACTAGTGAAGATGACTGAAGAAGAGGCAGAGAAATAAAACAAGAATCCGGGAGCAAAGGCCATATTCTTTGTGCTTTGAAAAAGTCCTAAGTGCCTCTCAGAAGCAGAGCTGGTATCAGCAAGATCTGGTCTGAGCTACAGGACAGAAGGTCCAGCAGGTTGTTTAAAAGGCAAAGAAAATGTTGGCAGCAAAGGCAATCAGCTGTCCACTGGCTCCAGCACAGTTCTCAACAACTCCTTCAAGCAAGACCATTTCCTACACGTGTAATATTTCTTCCCCCTCAATTGGGCAAATCCAGCCACAGAAGCTGGGTGGAGTGTGCCAAAGATAAAGAACAATTATAAAAACTTCACCATGCCTCCATTCTCCACTGAAATCTCCCCCAAAAAGTCATGTGGACTATGAGAAATTTCAGCTAGGAAGAGTCATGAGTAAATTTTATGAAGTGACAAGGAGAGAACTTTCTGTCTCCTTACCCGAAGTTTAATTACATCTTGACTTTCCTGTTCGTTTAGAAGAGTCACTGTTGGGCTATTCGTTCCCACGTGGTCTGCTCAAGACTTTACCTCATTAGGTCATTTTATCTTTAAATCCTTCCATACGTCTCCAGGTTAACTAGAACTGTCCCCACTCTGCGAGCATGAAAAACGAAGCTCCAAGTTTGCTATTTTGCCCAAGGATACACTGTGTAATGAGGATGAGAGCAATGATAGCAATCGGCCCCACCTGGTTCAAAGTCCGTATTCTTAATCCAACCTATGCATTATTGGTATGAAGAAACTATTCTTAATGCATAAGTCAGTAAAAATGTTTAAGAGGAAGTTGTTTCGTGAAATAACACACAGAACATCCAGATTTTGTTGGCAAAATGTGTTTCTCTTTATTTTTATATTTAATACATACAAAGCATTATGAAAAAGTTTTAAATTATTGATAAACACCGTGGGCTCACTTTGACTTGTACTTGTTTGAGAAGTACTTCTTCTACTCAATTCATCCTTAACTTTGTTATGCATTATTTCTTCTTTTTAATTAATTAATTAATTTACTTATTTACTTATTTATTTATTTATTTATTTATTTTTGCGGTCCAGACTTTATCCACCTCCTGGTCCACATTGACTGTTCCACATCCCATACCTCCTCCCACCCCCACCCCCAGTCTCCTCAAGGATGTCCCTACCACCACCAGCACCACCACCACCATACCTCCCCACACCCTGGGGCCTTCAGTCTCTTGAGGGTTAGGTGCATCTTCTCTGACTGGAGCCAGACCTGACAGTCCTCTGCTGTATATGTGTAGGGGCCTCATATCAGCTGGTGTATGCTGCCTGGTTGGTGGCTCAGTGTCTGAGAGATCTCGGAGTCCAGGTCACTTGAGACTGTTGGTCTTCCTTTAGGGTCCCCCTCCTCCTTAGCTTCTCCCAGCTATTATTTCTAACACAGAAAAAACATCTTTTCTTTGTATCAATTGACTTTTTTCTCCATCTTATTTCTTTAGGTTTAATTGGGTGATTGGTATCTCTAAATGTTGATCTCCATTTTTTTAATCACCTAATTAGGCTTTAATTGGCAATCTGTCCTCCTACAGAAGCATATAGCAAACGAATAAAATGGTATAAGATAACTTTAAGGTACCATTCATATAAAAAGATATACAATCCTGTTAGAACTTATAAATATTGATACATTAATTATACTCTGTCAAAATGTTACATTGACACTCATGAGAAGCACGTGCTTTGTTTGTTTTTTGTCCTGCTTGGGGTTGAACCCAGGGTTCAAAAGAAGAAACTAGTAGAACACATGCTGAAAGGTTCTCATTTGGCTGGGTGGTAAGATTCTTCTGCTGGGTGTTTCCACAGTTGTGCTTTTCTTATATACACTTCTTGCTTCAATTTTTCTCCTCATTTTGGTTAACTTCTCTTCTAAAAGTTAAAAATATTGATTGCAGAAATATAAAGGGAGGTAACGATAGCATATAGAGAATTTGGCGCACTTTCTACCACCGAGCTATATACTGAACCTTTATTTTATATTTTAAATAATTAATTCAATGCCTTGATTTTATTATGCTCAGTAACATTATCTTACCCACGCTGGCAAACATCTATGGCATTTGTCTTCAGCTGTGCCTGCTCACCGGGATTACCCTGAGAGTTGAATTCAATGACATTGGATTCAAACCTTCTATTTAGGAATTCACAGTCTTCTTGGGGTCTAGGCTTGGCATAAGACTTTTCTAAATGCTCCTAATGAGATGCTTTCAACAAGTAAACAAGTGAATGTGAACAGTCTGTCTTCCTGGATTAAAGTGAAGTCAAAATTAAAAACTTAAATCTAGTTTTTCTTTTTCTGATACCTACCTTTTTCATTTATACTTAACTATTAAACTATTAAATAGCAAGCCATAGTGTAATTTCCTGACCCTGATAGATTGCATTAATGACTCAAGGTAAGTCAATCTACCTTCTTTCCAGGTGACAGCTGTCTTTAAACTAAGGTCTCCACAGCACATCACTTCAGCATCCACACTGGTCCATTCAGGTGATGGACATGGACAGTAGAAGAAGTACATTCCAGAGGTTTTATCATTGTTCCTGTTGGTTGCAACTACTCCACCAACACTACTGCTAGTCAGCCAGGCTTTCCAGACTTACAGTCTCACTGAAGAATTCCTGGCACTAACTGAATATTTTAAAAGTAGTTTTAATAGAACATTCTAAGTACTTAGCTTATTTTCTGCCTGGGGGTTGGGGATTTTTCATTTAGATCTATTATCTAACATTTAAGATTAATGAATTTACCTTAAGATTTTTGTGTTCTTATGGTTAACTCAATTACCTGTTTATTTACTATATACTACGGGATCCCTTTAATACATTCAAAACTGGGTTGTAGCTAGACATCAGGAGAACCACATGACCTATTAAAGAAGAGAGATGCTGCATTTCTCATATTTCCATTTCGAAAACAGAATATCTAAAGTGATCAAGTTAAAGATATGAAAGGTATTTTCTCACAACTCATTTCATAGTCTACTTGGTCTCTCCTTTGGGTCCTGAGGTGAAGCAGTATAGTATGGCAGAAAGCAAGCTGTTTATATTCTCATAGCTGAAAAGCAAAATTATAAGCAAAGAAAGGGCTAGAAGTCTGCAAGTCCTTTCAAAGTCATGCCCTTTGTTACCTAGCTTCTTTCCAATAGACCCCAGGCCCTAAAGGTCCCCGTATCTCCAAATAATATCACAGGCTAGGAATTAACCACTTCATGCATATGGTTTTTTAGACACTTCAGCAAATAGTAAAATAATTTTCTGTAGTAAGAATGTCTATCAGACAATGAGCAAGATACTTTAAGACAGGTATTGGAGATTAGAAGCATAGAGTTTTAAGTAAGATTATCCAAGAGCGTAATGTCTCCTTCTAGAAGGAGACATTTACACTGACATTTGAAAGGAGGTGGGACAATCCAGTCAAGCAGTGTGAAAAGCTGGGCTGCATGGAAGGAATTCTAGGAGAGCAGACATAGTATCACTGTAGTAGCCAAGGGCTTGGTGAGTTTCCAGTCCATGGAGCAGCCCTAAGATCACAGTTGATCCATGGAGTAGGAATACAGCAGGAGATAAGGCTGGGAGGCAGGACAGGCATGATAAAGGTGGACTATGGGGAGGATTTAGATTTTATGTAAAGTGTATTTCTAGTCTGTGAATGTATTGTGAAGGTTAATTTTCTGGGTCAACTTGACTAGGTCACAGCATGCTTTCATAGTCCATAAACTATTATTCTGAGTATTTCTCTGACTAAATGGACATTTCAGCCAGATAACTGAGCAAAACAGATTGTCTCCTCAGTGCAGGTGAGCTTCATTTAATCAGGTGATGCCCCAAATAGATAAAAAAAAAATTAAAGTCTTCCTCACAGCTGAAAAGAGATTCTTGTCATTAGAGCTCATGAATTGGAATACTGATTTCCCCCCTCGAATTTTTGTGTTGACCAGAATAAGTAGCTCTTTGCAGGCATGAAACCTGCTGGCTTTCAGACAGTAACTATGCCAATGGCCTGGTTCCATAATCATGAAAGCTAATTCCTTATAGCTACCCTTTATACCATCCCATCACCCACATGTATGCATTATTTGTGTTTGTGTGTGTGTGTGGTTCTGTTCCTCTAAGAAGTTGAATAGCCCAATAAAATTAGGATATTTTTCACATATAAACATCATACTTGGTTCTAATGTATGAAGATAATTAGCCAGCTCACAGGTCTGCCATTTTTCCCTCTTGCTCTTGACAATAGTATATCTCAAGAGGAAGAGTCTCCTTAACAGCCAAGATCCTTGAGTAAAGCTGATGTCTGGATTAGAGCATGACCAACATATAATACTCTCAACAATACTCTTACCCACATAAGCCAGTAATGTTGCTACATAACATATATTCGAATGCCAGTTGACTGATACAGAGCAATCAGATGGTTGCTGTGTTTCTAGTAAGACAAGCTGATTGACGACTAATATGAGTAGTGCCAAGATAAGAAGAGAGCCTGAAAATAGCCTGCAAATTTGGATAGTAAATTCTCATGTATTAACTTGGCTAGACAATAGTCTTCAGAGGTTTGCTTAAATACTTTGCTGGGTATTTCTCTGATGGTACCTGTTGTTGGGATTAGTATCAATCATCAGTTGGTTTTAAGTAAAGCAGACGACTGAGCATGATGAAGGCATGCTTCATCCACTCAGAGGAAGGGCTGTGTGGGGCATTGGACTATGCACAGATAGTCTGGTCTCCAGTCGAGCTGAGGTCTGAACCCCGGAGTGGTGATAATTGACCTACATGGCACAGTAGGCATTCCCTCATGTCTCCTGGAACTCTAGCACCTGTTGAAGTTACCACCCCCACAACCCCCACAACCCCCACAGGAGAAGGGTGGTTAGTAGTCACGTAGACAATGTCCCAAGCTCTGACCTTCAGGCTAGATGCCTCCCAGTTACCTAGCAACAGTAAAGAGATCAGCCCACCATAAGAGGGGCTGCTTGTCCCCACCTCACTCTCCCCTCTCCTCTCCTCTCCTCTCCTCTCCTCTCCTCTCCTCTCCTCTCCTCTCCTCTCCTCTCCTCTCCTCTCCTCATCCTCTCCTCGCTCTCACTCTCTCCCTCTTACTCTCTTTTTCTTACTTTCTAGCCTTTCCTCTTTCTCTCTCTTTCCCCTTTCTCTCCTCTTGGCCATGGCCGATCTCTCTCTTTCTACCTTCTCTCCTTTCTCCCTGTCTTTCTACAATAAAGCTCTAAAACCATAGAGTGTCTCTCTGTTCATCAAGACCCACTGCGCTTGGACTATGGGATAGGCTTTCTCCTAATGAGCCGTTTCTAATCTCCCTATGGAAGGCCTTCCTGTGCTCCAGTCAAGGCCCAGACTAAGGACTCTGGCTTGTGTGCGAGCCTCTCTCCCTGCCCTCTCTCCCATAACCCTGAGGCTGAGGGTGTTTCCCCGGAGCTGCCCCTTGTTTACTCCCCACTGAGTGGGGTCAGTGACTTAGATGCCCACTTAGAGCCGAGTGGAAAGCATCTGGCAGCCCTCCCATGTCTGCCTGCCCAGAGCATAGATGGAACTCTGGCCGGACGTAGGCTATCGTCCCTCCCTCCTCTTTCCCCTATATCCCCTTTTAGTTCCCAAAGGTCTGCAAAGCTGTAATATGAGGCTCCACAGACAAGAAGGAATGTTACCTCAAAACTACAGTGTAGAAAGCCATCCTGAATTTCTAACTTCGTGGTCTAATCTATGAGCTTCAGATTTTCCCTCACCTATGCTTATAGTCAATTCTTTGAATAAGAATGTCTCTTCTGTTCCCGACTCTCCTCTCCCATACCTATGGTGAGCCAATGGGGTACAGTTGTTCTTAAGAAAGCCCTGACTATACTGGTGCAGAGTAGAAGTGTTTACTGGAATACAGTTTGGATACAGGGCTGGAGGCCGTGTTATGGCTCTTAGGTTATTAACCTGTGCAATCAATGGATGAGTGCATAACACGTTGCACATGCACATAAAGTGTGGATTCATTGGAAAACAAAACAAAACAACCTGAATCTTTCATTCTCAAGATTTGTTCTGAGAACTTCTATTGGTTGAACAGAAGGTTGGCAAAGAAAAGTTCTACAACATATATTACAAAATTTCACTGCTAAAATATTTAAAAGGTTAGAAAGTCTTACCATTTTTCCTGAGCTTTAAAGAAAATGGGATGTGTAAGAAAGTCCTGAAAAATACCGTACTCTTCTGACCCCAAACACCGATTTTCCACATTATTTAGCAATGTACACCAAGAGCAGCTCACTGCCATTCCCATCAGTATAAAATGCTCCTTTGAAAATGGGAAAGGTAAAAGATGTGCTGTGTTTCAGAAACTGCATGTGAGTTAACTTCATCTGCCTCTCCTGGGCACTGCATCCATCTCCTTGCACCATGAACCTTCATTACAAACAGACAGAGGGTATAAACCCTCTTGTTCCTTGTACAAGCAGTGACACATGCATCACCATTGGTTTGCCATGAAACACTAAGAGTCCCAGGCAGAAACAATGGGCTTAAGAATTGTTTATTTCTCTCTCACCTCTACCCTTGATTGACATTTCTGCTCGTCTAGAGATGGGAAGTAAAATGCATCACCAACTCTCACAGGCAAAGAAACTAGCACAAAGTTTTACTTGAGAGGCTCACCGGCACACTCAGTCACATGTTTCCCAGTAATGGGATATGTTCTTTGAGAAATGGTTTATTAGTTGATTTATTTATTACGTGGCATGCAAACACCATTGAGGGGAACTTCCACAAACCTAGAAGGTTTAGGTCAATCACCCAGTGAAGTTAACACAAGATGCGCAATGCCAGTAATATGGCAAAATCTTGCATCATAAATTCTGTGAGTAGAAGAAGTGGTCTCTAAGAAGAACCAAAAAGTTAAGCCAGCTAAATACATAAACTAAAAACAGAAACATAGAAGTCAAGTCAGCCAGAGCTTGAAGCAGATACTAAGAGCCCAGAACACAGAAAGAATACTTGTATTCATATGATCATTGTCAAATATTGTGTACTGTATGTGAATGTACCTAATATAATTGCTTTATGATGAAAATAGACTAGGTTCATTCACACGAGCATCCACAAAACATGGTAATGGCTTTACACTGAGATATCACAATGACAACCATGTCCCTAAGTGATAGGAAATTTTCAGCTCAGTCCCTCTGGCTCCACATACTCTCCAAATATACACACTGCTGGACTGATAGGCCCCTCTGCTCTCACATTCTAGTTCACCATCCATTCTAGTGAAAAACTACGATTCTGCACATGGAGAAGGAGAGCTTGTACGCGTTGTCCTTCCATGGGAATCTCTGGCGCTCCCCTTTACCCCATCCATCATGCCCCAGCTGAGAATGGACTTGTGTTTTCCTTAGAAATTCTTTCACTGAGGAGGTAACTGACTGGAGACAAATATGTAAGAACCATTTCTGTGGCTAACATGGAAATTATGTCCAGCCTAGTCATTGGGAATAGGTTCAATTTCTAGTCCCATCAGATTATAGTACTCCTACCAAAGGGAGGTATAACAGGAACAGACCTCTTCTCTCTCACACCTCTTTCTCTTGAGTAGGCTTGTGTTTTAAACCTGGTGGTTCAGTCATCATAACCCTAAATTGGACTCAATATTATTTGAATGGCAGGGATTGATTCATAGATGTCAATTATTTCTGAGCAAGCCTGATTGATATCTTTCAAAATCATGGAAAAGGAAAGAGGAGTAGGTATTATTTAAAAAAAGGGGGGGGGGATAAGCAGATTCATTTCCATGGTGTATTAATTTAATTTCTTGATGTTGTAACAAAACACCCTGAAAAAATTAACATGAGGGAGAAAACAAGTTCTATTTGGCTCACAATTCTGGCCTATCATTACAGGGAAGTCAAGGCAACCAGAGCTTGAAACAGCTAGTCAGAGTCCAGAATACAGAAAGAATACTTGCATGCATACTTCCTAGTGCTAAGCCAATTTTCTCTACTTGTATACAATTCAGGACCCAAAGCCACCTGTCCATCCACAGTGGACACAGCTCACATAGTCCACATAGCTCAATTGACATTACTGAGATGATTCCCCACAGACAATCCCTAGACCAGCCTAAGATAGAGAATCCCTCATTGTGACTCTCTTTCCTCATGATTCTATACTGTGTCAAGTTGAAAATGGAGACTAACGATCACACTTGCAGTGTAGAAACTCTTGAAGTGAGTTCATAGGCTCTGCAAAGGCAAGGCACAGACCGTCTACTGATAAAACCTCTTCACTTTGCTTAATCCGTATGGCATAGAAGTGATTGTGCTAAAGAAATAGCACAAACAGAGTACACTTCAACAAATCTTTGCCACACATACTTTTAGTGACATAGTGTCTGTGCTTTTAGGAAGAAAGACTATTTTAATCCCCTAAAGCTGTGAACACCTGGGATATTTGGAGTTTCTCCATTGGAATTGTATCCAAAGCCAATTTACCAATCATGCATGTATATCTGTTTCATTGCATATATTCACAAGTTTTTTTTTTCTAACCCTACTTACTTAATCTGTTTTTTGAGGTGTTAGGCTTTAAATAAGTTGAAGGTATTTCCAAAACTAGAATTCAGTATTAAAGGATCAACATTGGATATTGTAATAGAATTTATTTTTAAAAGTGTATATTGGATTCAGAAGAGAACCACAAAGACGTTCTGAGAAAAGTTAGAAAAACTGAGATAAGCCTGAGACAAGTAGGTTCCAGGAAGTTTGTCTTAGGGCAGCTCAAGCTGCTCTCACTAAAAATGCAGCCTATAGTTCTTATTCTTACCACTTCCTTAGGAAAGACAGAGCAAAAGAAAAATTCATTTATTTCCCAGAAAAAGGAGCATGAACACAAACCTGATTTCCATAAGCATGTAGAATGTCTTATTTTATAGAATTGGTCAATGTGAAATGAGATGAGATGAAGTACAGTTGAGTGCTCAAAGCCAGGGATTTGTGCCTCCCATAGTGGAAAGGTGCTATTCATACAGATCTTGAAAGAAGAGAGCAGGGCACCATGGATGAAGCAGGACTGTCCCAGTCTCTACATACAGAGACAATATCAAAAGTATGGATAACAGACTAGGACCACAGACTCACCAGTTGTGGCATACTTGGCATTGTGTCAGAATTGGGGCTAGAGTGTTCTTCTAAACCTAGACCTACAACCTAAGAGAAAAGGGAAGAGAAAAGGGAAGAGAAAAGGGAAGAGAAAAGGGAAGAGAAAAGGGAAGAAATGTTGTACATAATGGCATATGTAAAGATGGTTTGTTAATAGTCTATTGAAGGTCGATGTTGCTGTGCTGGCTGAAGAAAAGAAGTAGGAGAGAGAGAGAGAGAGAGAGAGAGAGAGAGAGAGAGAGAGAGAGAGAGAGAGAGTTAGTTCTGGAAAACACTGAGGAAACTGGCAGGCAAACAGCATTTGCCACTTGAGCTGTGGAGAAACTGTTCAAAACTCTAGAAGCAAGTCTGTCTTGAGAGATAATCTGTCTCATGTTTCTGTAGAGAGGCACCACAGTCCTCTGTCCTAGATTGTAATTTTTAAGGTATTTGTAAAGCAAATAGCTTTAGTAGGTAGAGAGGATGTCTTCCCATGGAGTGAAAGACAGAACTTTTTCATGGTGTCTACGATACTAAAAGTCTTGCTGGCACAAAAGTTAAGCCAATTTGCTAACAGTTCTTATAAAGAATTGATTTCCTCAGCTCATGCTCAGCATGGTCATCTTTTGGAGACTACCAGAGCATTGAGATTCTTGGGTGAGGAAGTAAAGAGCCAAGGTGGCACAAAACATCTCAGGCCAGCTGTACTGTGAGTAGTGGATACATCCTTGTCTCTGATCCACGAGTCTGCAGTCTTTTTTATGGGGTGTATGAACCTGGTAGTTTTCCTTTTCAGATTACAGGAGGGATACAGTGTTTGTCCCTTCCTGGCTCTTGGCAGTCTATAAGTCCTGAAAAGAGAACCACAGAGTCTCTTTATAAACTCTTAGAACAGCATTTTATTCACGAGGAGGCTGGGAAAACAGACATATACCTATGCGAGAAATATAAAGCATGAGGAGAACAAGACCCTATTAAAATGACTTACAAAAGAAAAAGAAAAGCTTGCAGAAAAGTAAGGACAGAAAGAGAAAAGTGAGAGCTTATGGGTATGCGTATGCACGTTTAGATTTCCATCCATGTGTTTATGGCTAATGCCATCTTCATTAGTAGATGGACAAGTTAGGAACACACTTATCTAAGCATAAAACTCTATTTGTTGTTGAAATTTGTGTTTTGCGTGTTTATGTGTGCATTTGTATGCATGTGCACATGCATGTGTACAGACATGAGCTCATCTGTACAGTTGTGTGTGGAGGCCAGAGGTGATTTCAGGATGTTTTCCTCAATTGGATCTATATCTTACGTTTTAGAGCAGTGTTAGGCTAAACTGGCTTGCCAGGGAATATGTGGGATCCAGCATCTCTATAAGCATGCATTACAGATAAGTACTTCTAGACCTGACATTTTCCAAGTGGAAGGCTGGGATTTGAACTCAGTTCCTCATGTTTTCACAGTACTTACCCACAGATCAAATCCCAATGCCCCAGAATCTGAATCCTGAAACATATTTCTCAGGCAAAACATTGACTACCATCCATCCACCCTAGAGAGCAGAGGGTAAAGAAGGTGATGTTGGGGTTGGTTTGGTGCTGCTATGTACTCAAAGGCTAAATACTGGCCCCTAATATTTGATTGCCCTCAGGTGACTGAATTCCCGTGTATACTAACAAGCCTTTGATGTATAAACCTTAAAAGTGATTACAGCCAATTAATGGGGATAATAGAGGTAATTGAACTTCGATTACTGGGCTGGGGGTTGCAAGTAATGACCATGAGGAGAGGAAAGTAAAAGGAGAAGGAGAAGGAGAGAAGAGGCAAGAAGAGAGAGAGAAGGAGAAAGGAGGAAGGGAGAGGAACAAGTCACCAGGATGAAATGAACCAGGAGTACACGGCTGGAGAAATGCCCCCTGAGGACACACGGATGGAGCAGAAATAACAGGTGATACTCAAACAGAAAATAACAAGGAACATATGGCTGGGATGTAAGTTAGAATAACTCACAACCTGCCCAATTTAGGTTGATAGCTTGTAAATAAAATACCAGGATTTTGTGTCTTTTATACAGGCTAGCTGGAATAAATAATTCATTTATAAGTTGGTTTTCTCTTTTTCTCTTTGGTGACCCTTCAGGAAAAATGATGCTATATAAAAATGGATTCATCTAATTCTGTTTCATTGCTTTTCTTCTGAAAGGGAAATGGAAACACAGCAGAAGACCCCACTCTGGCTCCAGCATCATCAGTTTCCATTCACAGTGTTTCCTGTATCCCCTGCTATTTAGACCTGCCTGTGTTCTGACCTTCCTTTGAGTTTAGTTCTAATACGTTTGTATTTTTATCTCATGGCCAGTCTCAAAAACCCTTCTGGAGAATTCCACAGCTTTCATCCACCTCATAAAAATTTCAACCATTTTAAATCTCCTTCCGTGCTCAGCATCTAAAGACCATGAAAAGCTGACAACTCACAGACAGACATAGCCACTGCTCTTGGACTTGGGGCTTTGTTAGGAAAATGTTGTATATTAGCTTTAATGAGCACAGAGGATAAATTGATGAGGGGGTTGTATCATTTTATATGTGTTTTGCTTTGCTTTGCTTTCCTGATCTTTAGAGTCCATCTTCATGGCACTCGCTAAGGGAGCAAATCCTGAACATCTCTATAGCATCACTGTCCATGGAAGGGGTTCCTCGCAGTGGAGAGGAATAGCATGCTTCAAACACAGTCTGAGAGCTGTGCATTCCAAGATATTCCAACCTGGGCCTTATCACATGATCACCGGGGTTGCCATGACTCCTGGCCTTGCATCTATCTCCCTTTCCTGTTAATAGTAGGTCCCGAAGCTAGCCAGAAGACTGGTGCCTGTTTATCCTCAAAGTAATCATAGCTGGTCAATAACAAGGTCTCACACCTTCCTCTTTCATCCTTGTGCTTGAATTGATGGCTTATATGTGTCCTAAGACCACAGGCTCTGCATGATAACGTTTCTAAGTGTAAGACCTTGCTCACACATCACACAAACAATCGGATTCCTAACAGTACGCTTGCTCAGAAATGACTGTTCCCTTTGCTGTTTCAACTCTCTCCTTTTCCTGTAACTTTGTGTTGTATCCAATTCTCTAGGAAAACACACTTTTCTAAAACGGGGATGGGAATGAAGAACCATTTTGCTTACTTGCCCCATAAAAAGTAAACTTAAAACAATGTTTGTGCAGCGGAGCAGAAGTCTTCAGGAGTAGTTTATTTCTCCTACTCAGATCGACTCTCCCAGGAACCCATCATTACTGCAGCCTTGTGCACTGGCTTTGTGGGCAGAGCGAACCCAGAGTATCTTTCCATTGCAGTCAAGACAGTTCTTGTTGCCATCTTACCTTCTCTTAGAAAGTCTCCAACCCTTCCTCCCCTTTCTCTGTTTTAACACCGTTTCCTCGTGCTTTAGAATTTCTGCTCCCCTCCCTCAGTTACCATGTGATACAGTGGGACCTGAAGTTTTCTCACTAATAAAGCATTTCCTGGCCCATGTTACTAGCTTGTCATTATCCTGGCATTATTATGTCCTTTGATGATGTTCCCCTGATGAGGGGACATCTAGAAATCTGACATTGCAGTTTTGCAATGCAGACTGTCTTTAAATGACATAAATGGAATGCTTTTCATACCTTCTAACTCTTTACTGCTCAATGTTTCCTTTAGTCATTCAACAAACAGATCAAGAAAGCTAGACCATTGTTAGGAACCAGAAACTAAAGAGTGTTCCTGTGCAGCCCCTGTTTTCCTTGGCTTACAGCCTGTCAGAAATTGAACTGGTGCTCTTGATTTGTTTCTGTTGTTACACATAATTGATCGTTGGTACTCCAGGCTCTGACGTCAAACCCATTAGTCTGTTTGAAGCTCTTCTTGGTTATACGTGTTTTATCTTTCAATGGATATTTTATCGAAGGAAAATAAACTCTGCAAGGCTAAAACTTTTTCTTAAAGCTTTTGTGAGTGATGTCGGCCTTTTAATATGTATTTTAATGCTCTAAGCTACTTAAGAGCCAGGGCAGGGTGGAAATAAAGGAAGGCAGATCCATCATTGTGAGTGTCTAGGCTTTGTCACAAAAAGGGAGGGGGGAAATCCTCATGGCTTTGGAATAGCCACTTAACCTTTTGAATTTCATTGCTTTTCTCTGTTAAATGATGGGGCAGAGTGACTGTCTGTTCTCCCAGCCATCCCATTTGAAATGCGACGAATCTTTCTCATGCACACTCACACAGAGAAGGGGAAATGTGCAGCCAGCAAAGTGTGGGAGGTTTACAAGATGGAGAAGTCAGAAACTGCCCTAAGACTCCTGACCATGGGCAGCCTTTGGAGATGGCCAGGCTTGTTTATGGGTACCATGGGTGTGGAAACTCCTCCCATTCCTCACTGCAGCTCCTTCCTCTTTCAACAAGATGGAGACTGGTGCTATTAGACAACTATGAGTCTGCTGTGGATACTCTATCTGGGACCATAGGTCCCAATTTACTACTAAAACTGGCCTAAAAATTATTTGCTGATACAGGCATTTCAGTTGTATTTATTATTCAAATCCAAGTGGAGTGGGTGTGTGTGTGGAATAACATACATTATAGAAATGGACCTTCTCTGTACCCTGTGGGGAGCTGCTAATGCTAATGTACTAATGTGGCAGTCTACAGAGATCCTGGAAAGTAACTTTGAGTTAAAAATTGTGATAACTGTTAGATATGGGATGTTAAAATATATTTTATAAGTGTCTCTGTATCTCTGACTCTCTCTCTTTGTGTGTGTGTGTGTGTGTGTGTGTGTGTGTGTGTGTGTGTGTGTGTGTGTGTTTACACACATGTATGTGGGTATGTGTTCCAGCTGAGTCAACAGAAGCTGATGTGGGTACTGGGAGCTGAACTGAGTCCTTCTGGAAGAGCAGTATTTATACTTGCAAGTTTCCAAAAGAGACCCATTCCCTTGCCTATGTGATCTGACATTTACTGATAACATTACCTTTCCCATAGATGACAAAACAGGGTTGTGGCCTGCTTCCTGTGATTTTAAATGCATGTTGCAATCTTGTCCTGTACAATATACTTCCATGAACAGTGGCCTCGGGGATGATTGCCGCTGTCATTTAATAATTCACTAAAACTCTGAAGCATTAGATATTGGCTTTGAGGGAAATTTTCTTCTTTTAAACAATCACTTGCTTACATTGTGGGTTTTGTTAGATATATAGACTTTAGACAAAGGCTCTTGTTTCTGTGTTGTATTTGTGTACCACCAAACTTCTTTGGCTTATTCCTTACTCTATAGTATGTAATGCTGTGAATGCAAGTCCCTACCAAAAAAAAAAAAAAAAAAAAAAAAAAAAACACATCTTCCAATGAACCTCCAGATGATTAGAACCCCAGTGACTGTGGAGGGGTTGGAATGGTATAGGTCCCCAACCTGATTACAATTTATTTTGGGCAGTCTTTAGTACTTTAAATAGCCATTTCTTGCCAGGACCTAACAACCTTGTGACAAACACATAAAAGTTTTACAAATGTATTAACTTAACAAAACACTATTTTCCATTAAACAAAGTTCTAAGAATGCTACCAGATAATACCCCAGTCCCATAGTTGAAATCTCCCCATGCTACTATAACTCACCTATTTACTTTAAAAAGCACCTTACTTTATAACTTTACTTCTTTGGCTACTACAAAAGCTTCATCAAGCTTTTACTACACTGAAATATGAAATCTGGGGTAAGCGGAATCTGTGTTTGGAAGCCATGATCACTAATGTTTGGTTCCATGATAAACTGTGTCTTATCCCTTTTGTGTTTCTATGTTAACGATAACATCATTGTGCTTCAAGCCTTTAGCTCTTTACTTAAAAGACTCAATGGCAGGATTCCATTTTTCTTTTCTCCTTGACATCTTTATGGTATGCATTATGGTAATTCAATACATGTATATAATGCATACTAATGAAGTTAGTATATGCAATATGTGCATATAATGTGTACAATCAAGTTAGGATACTAAGCATTTCCATCTAGTCAAGGCTTCATCTTTTTTTAAAAAAAAATGGAACACAGGTTTTTCCAAATCAGCAAGTTCACTTTTATTAAACTTTAACTGAATGTGAAATTACTCAGCAAATTGTCCAGACACTTATAAATGCTCCTATAAAATGGGACACGTGATTTAACTTGTGGCAACCACAAATCTAAAGGCTTTGGTATAGATGCATATGTATGTGTGTGTAGTATAAAACTGAAGTTAAATATATTATTATCTCACACCTATTTTTCTCAGCATCTGAGAACAATCTAAAATACTGCAAGGACTAGAAATGTTCAGAATTTATTCATATTGATTGACAGCAATTTTCCATGGTGCTATACTAACCAAGTTAAAGAGCATATTGGACAGAAATAAAGTGGTTATTAGGTGTCTAAAAACTTATTGTGTCATAGTAAAATGATCTAAGATGTTTATGAATATTTATGAGTAAATAAATCTGAGCTAAACAAATGTGCTTGTGTACTTCCAAATTTTGCTATACAAAATCAACACCATATTACTTTATTGCCTGAGTTATTTTAGCATTTTCTTATCTCTAATTTTTATTTTTATGCAAAGCCACTTCTTTCTCTAAGTCTCACCCTCTCATTAACGTTCTAAGGAATTGTTGGGTGCTCATATAAATCATCTTGTAGACTAAGGCCATACATATCAATAAATTAGTTGCAGTAGAATTTGGCACTTAAAAATTGTATCTTTTTATGTAAGCTTGCTGAGTCACAAGTTCTTCAGTGCAGAAGTCGTAGGAACTCAATTGTAAGATACTGGTTAAGGGTTAAGACAAATGTATAATATCTTCTAGAGGCATACTTTTTTTTTCCATTTCCATCTCCTCTTTCAAAACCAGGAACTCAGTAAGTATCATGCACCTTCTTTATTGAAGTAACAAATTTGGAACACATCAGGGATTCTCAGTCTATTTGGTGAGTATGTTATCAAGGTAGAAGGTGCAATGGTGAATTTCCCTGAAGAACAGGATTCTGTATTTAACAGATCAAGAATATCTTTGCATATCAGAAAAGCTTGATTCATAGAGGAATTTGGCTTCTGAAGAATTTGATGAGGCAGCCCTATTTGAAGATGTGTTTGTCCTGGTTGTTACCCTCCCATGATTGCAAAAATGTGTCATATCTTCCACCCCAATTTGCTTATAGCAAGTTTGGTGAAAACTGTTTGTTTTTATTAGTCTAGGGATTTAGAGAGAGACAACAGATATATGAAGAAATTAGCTCCTATAATTATGAAGGCTGGGAAATTTCATGGAAGACTGTGCACACTGGAGACATTGGCATGCTCAGGGTGACTGATTTCAACTTTCAAAGCCCCCCAAAAGAGAGTTCAATAGTACAGCCACCAGCTTCAGCAGAAACACCGAATGAGGGGGGACGTGCTAGCATAAGTCCTGAAGCTCAGCAGAGATGCACTCCAGTTCCTGGAGAAAGAAATCGCCTGAATAATTCAAAGAAAATATTATTTAAATGGAGTTTTTAAAAGCCCCGAATTGGGGCTAGTTAGGTATGGATTATTGACTCTAGGTGTAGAAAATTAAAGAAATAATATGAATATTCTTATTAAAGTTTTAAAAATTAGAATGATAGGTGAAGTATTAGATGACTAATAGTAATAAATGTAACTTACATATGTCAAGTAAAAGCAGATACATAAACTGTATCCATCTAAATGACAATCCATTGTTATTTGTAATTTCAACCTAGGATATTTAAGTGATCATGCAGATTTGCACTGTAAAAAAGAAATTGTAACGACATCACACAAGTTGCACTTGCCATTTTTGATGCCTATGATTCATAGTAGCTCAGCAATTTTAATGAGTAATCAACGTTAAGTGATTTGACTCAGTAATGGATCACAAACTGAACTTTCCACTGAAGGGAATTATACCAACACAGGTCACCTGGAGACTACTCTATATAAAGTACCCTGAACGATGAACAATATAAATTTGATCACAAATGCCAAGATACGATTTTAAATAACGTAAATCATCTGTGTCCATTTTCTCTGGACCTAAAATATTGACTCATATGGGCATTGCATTTATTTTCTCATTTGGCATAAACTATGATGTGAACGTTTTTCAATAGTGAGTAAAGATGCTGTATTTAGAAGCTGGGGTGAGGAGGATGGAATAGGGGGTTGCAGGGCCGGGGCGGGGGGAGAGGGAAAGGGGATAACATTTGAAATGTAAATAAGAAAAATATCGAATACAAAAAAAAGAAAAAATAAAAATGGAGTACAGAACCATCCAATAAGTTCTCAAGATATGGGGAACAAATAACTGAAGAACAAAACAATGCTGTATTTAAGTTATTCACCACCTGAAATAATGTGAATATCACATACTGAGAACACGCATCTTTGTTCTGGGGAGATGCCGGCTTAGAAAGAGGCAATACACAATTCAGTCATTTTGCCAGTAAAGCATGATTCAGACTCACTTTAGAAAGCATTTCTTCCTCAGAATAGGAATGATAGAAGTCTTAGAGCGATTAATAGTTTATTTTTATTTTTAAATAGGGCTTAGATTTCTTGTAATAGCACTTACAGAATGCCATCCCTTCTAAAGAAATGGAAGAATTCAGATGACATTCAGTTTGGGCCAATTGAATCTAAAAAGTTGAATTATACAATAAATAAAGCAGAATTTGGATTTTAAATAAAGATGTACACTTCAGAGATTTTTCTCAATCCAGAGGTACATTGATACATACACCTATGCCTTTTATACTCTCTTTCAAGCTACAATTATAAAGTTATAGAAGACAAATTTAGAGTAAGTAGGTCCCTAGGCAGGAGAGACATTTCCCTGACTTAGCCTCTGAGGTGTTCAGACCAAGAGAAAAAGTTTAAAATTACAGCAAAGAAGCCTCCCTGGGCTTCAGCCCCAGCAACTGACAAACATGAGCTGTTGAGTGTGAAGACCAGCTATTCCTAAGATTGGCATCTTAGGACCTTCGTGGGTAACTCATTCACTTTAATGACTGACTTCCTCCATAAGCTCTTCCAATGTGATAATGAATGACATTGAAAAAAAAAAAAAACTTTGCAAGCACTCTGTGTGTCTATTTTGCAATTCAAATGACATGGAAATTAAGACCTGTGTCCAGGTTTTCATGGATTGACATAGAACACAGTCTATCTTCCCATCTTACCATTTCCTTGGAAACTGCTGTATTAAGATAAATTTGGAATATTGTATCTGTTCTGTTGTATTCAGGCCTAATCTGTAAAACTACATTTGGGATGTGGGAACTAATAGATGCCAGGTCTCAGACTTACTTGACAAGACGAAGAAAACTGTCTGCAGGAGCTCCTTATGCCCTCAGTGGGAGAAGAAATAAAAGCTGTGTATTGAGTCACTACTGGTCCTTTGCAGGACGAGTCTGACCTGGGTAATCTCCTGCCTTATTATAAAAGCATTGATTGGGTCCCACCATCAGTCCAGACCACTAACCATGACTACCTGTGTACAGGAGCACAGTTCACTCTTCAGCCTTCATCACCTCTTCCACTCTGTTCCCCAAACGTGCAATGGTTCGATGATGACCAGCAGAGCACAACCCACTGAATATTTATTGAATGTCTGCTATTTGGGAGGAGCAATGGAAAATTTCCTAACCAAAATCTCTGGAGGAAGATATTTCTTTCCACAGAAAGAATGCATACACAGCTGCATTTCACAGACAAACCTGCAGATTCATGACCTCTCTGCCATGGCACAGTAGCATATGGGAGAAAAAGTCACTTATGACTACAGGTTCTGCCAATCACTGGGAAATTTTTACTGCAGAAAAAAATAACCAATATTTTTCATCAGGAGGTCTAGAAATTATCTATCAAAGATTTGGGGATCTGAGACGACATTTTAGCTCATGCATTCAAATACTGACAACCAAGACAACTGATAGAGTATCTAGAAATGTGTGCCCTCTGAATTTTCACAAGCCAATTGCTAATTGATTGCTTGGATCCAGCTCACATTGGAGGAGAAGTAGATTTCTATTAGAGCCCACTGACAATTCTGATGCATGCATCCTATATTTTAGTTTTATTTCTTTTTTCACAAAACTGAAATCAGTTTCTGTTAACATCTAAGGAAGACATAAAGGTGTCATGATTTGGCCCCACCCTGTGACCTTTAAAAGCAAAATACAAAATAGCCTTCCATCCAACGACACAATAAAGAACAGACTATGCTTTTGGAAAATACCGAGAGTGATACTACACCACCCAGATAAGGCAATCAAGTTTGGCCCCAGGAAGAAGTGATGCAAATAAGAACAAAAGCAAATCTCTAAATCAGGTTGTCCAAGCATAGCCACTCTCCATTAACCTCCCTCAGGCCTTGTGAAACTGGCATCATTTTAGACGTGTCAGTGACATTAATGAAGGGCTTGAGATGTCTCCTCATGTGAGATCTGCTTTTGATGCCTGGCCAAAACTTCACTCTTCACAACGTAACAAGACTGCTTAAACAATCTGGCAACTGTTGTGTTCAGTAAACATTTATTGAAGCTTCACTGTTATCTCCTAGACTAGACTATACACAAGCAACTCTAAGTAAGAACTCATATCAGGCCTCCTGGAGCTTCATTGCACAGCAACTTCTCTGTCTTTCTTCATTAGGTCCACATCACCAGGAACATCTAGGTTAATTCCAGTCATGTCCCCAGGGGCACATCTGGCTGTTAGAATGTTTGCACTGCTGGCTGAGTTCCATTGTCCAGGTGAGGGCTGCTCCATCTGGAGTATTCAGGTAAGGACAGACTTCCCAACACCTAATACATCAGGGACATCTAGGCACAACTAGATGGCCAAATACCAGCATAAGAACACAATCAACAAAATCCATGGCTATATGACACGTTGAGAGCACAACTATCCTATTACAACAAGTCCTGAATATCCTAACACAACTGAACCACAAGAAAGTGACCTTAAATACAATCTCATAAAGATGATAGAGGCCTTTAAGAAGGAAGCAAATAAATGCCTTGTAGAAATACAGGAAAATACAATGAAACAAATAAAGGAAATAAATAAAACTGTTTAGGACCTCAAAACAGAAATAGAAGTAATAAAGAAAACACAAACTGAGGGAATCCTGGAGATGGAAAACCTGGAACAGAAACAACACATGCAAGCATCACCAACAGAATATAAGAGATGCAAGAGGGAATCTCAAGGAATAGAAGATACATAGAAGAAATTGAGCCATCAGTAAAAATAAATGTTGAAGCTAAAATATTCCTGACACAAAATATCCTGAGAATCCAGGAAACTATAAAAAGACCTAACCTAAGAATAATAGAAACAGAAGAAGATGAAGAGTCACAGCTCCCAGGACCAGAAAACATTTTCAACAAAATCACAGAAGAAAAGTTTCTACAACCTAAAGAAAGAGATGCCTATAAGCATAAAAGAAACTTATAAACAGCAATTAAATTGGACCAGAAAGGAAAATCCTCTGGCCATATAATAATCAAAAACATAAATCTGCAGAACAAAGAAAGAACATTAAAGGCTGGAAGGGAAAAGGGTCAGGTAACATTCAATGGCAGATCTATCAGAATGACTCCTGACTTCTCAACAGAGACTTTATAAGCTAGAAGGACCTGGACAGATATCTTATAACCTCTGAGAAACTACAGGTGCCAACCTAGACTACTATATTCAGCAAAGCTCTCAGTTACCATAGATGAAGAAAATAAGGTGTTCCAAGACAAAATCAAATTTAAGAAATAGTCAACCACAAATCCAGCTGAACAGAAAATACTAGAAGAAAAACTCCAACACAAGGAGGTTAACTACCAAGGAAAACATAGGACATAAATAATTCCACACCAGGGAAAAATAAAATAAGGGAATCTCATGTGTGTGCATGCACGCACGCACACACACACACACACACACACACACACACACACACACACACACACACACGCATACTAACCCCATCACCATCACCAACAAAATAACAGGAATTAACAGTCGTTGATCATTAGTATCTCATAATATCAGTGGACTCAATGCCCCAATAAAAAGACACAGAATGGATGGGAAACCAGGATCCAACATTTTACTACATAGAAGAAACACAACACCTCAGAGTAAAGGGCTTGAAATTTTTCCAAGCAAACGGACCCAAGAAGCAAGGTTGAGTAGCCATTCTAACATCTAATAAAATGGACTTGCAACCCAAATTATTCAAAAGAGATGGGGAAGGACATGTTATAGTCATGAAAGACAAAAATCTGTCAAGATGACATCTCAATTCTGAACATCTATGCCCCAAATACAAGGGCAACCCCGTTCATAAAAGAAGCATTAGAAACCTAAATCCCACATTGAACCACACATATTAACTCAAAAATTCACCCTGCCTACAATATGCACATGGATAAAGATGGAGCAGAGATTGAGGGATTGGCCAGCCAATGTCTGCCTCAACTTGAGACCCATCTATGTGAGAGAGACAACCACTGACACTATTAATGATACTCTTCTGTGCTTGCAGACAGGAAACTAGCATAACTGTAGCCCAAGATGCACCTTTCAACAGCAGATGGACACAGGTTCAGAGATCCACAGCCAAAGAATAAATGGAGCTCAGGGAGTCTTGTATAAGCCTGGGGCATACAACTGAGGGAGTCGGAGGAGTCAGGGATATCACAAGCAGGTTAGTCAACTAACCTGGGCCTGTGGTGGCTCACGGATGCTGAACCTTCAACCAAAAGTAATGAAGGGACTGAACCTAGGCCCCTTTACACATTTGTAGCAGACATGCAGCTTGGTTTTCACATGAGTCCCCTAACAATGGAGCAGGGTCTGTCTCTGACTCTGTTGCCTGCCATTGGATCCCCTTCCCTTAAATGGACTTCCTGGTTGGGCCTCAATGGGAGATGATGTGCCTAGTCCTGATGAGACGAGATGTTCCAGGGTGGAGTGATCCCCATGGGAGGCTTCTCCTTCTTTGAGGAGAAGGGGAAGGGGTAATGGGGAAAGGGATTTGTTAAGTGTGGGACTGAGAGGAGAGGAGGGAAGGGTGCATTTGGAATGTAAAGTGAATAAATAAATGATTGAGAAAAAAAGAAATAGTTTCATCCTCATGGTATTTCATTTGACAGAGAAAGATAGACTAATTGAGAGAGAGAGAGAACTAACATTAATAAAATATGGCAAGTGCCATGACAAGAGTATGAGCAGGCTATGTAAGAGTCCTGAGATAACCTTGTCAGAGCAGGTATTGTGGCTTGAGTATGAGATGTCCGTCAAAAGCCTTGTGTTTTGAAGGTCTGGTCCTCAGCTGGTTGTGCTGCGGAGAAGTGGCAACAGCATAAAGGTGCATCTTTATCAATGTTACTTGTTTATCAGTGCATTGATGAGTGCACAGTGAAAGGGCTCTTGAACAAAAGCCTGGTTAATAGAACTAGATTCCAGCATGGAGCGATGGGAGGTTACTTTGAAGGGCATGCCTTGCTCCTTGTGTCTTTTCCTTCCTCTCTCTCTCTTCTGGCCATTGTGAAGCTGAAGCTAGTAACATTTATCTAACATACCTTTGTTGGTGGCATTCACCTCCTCCTCCTCCTCCTCCTCCTCCTCCTCCTCCTCCTCCTCCTCCTCCTTTTCCTTCTTCCTCCTTCTCCTCTTTCTTCTCTGTTTCAGGCTTGGCACTGACCTAATAAAACTATGCTGTCAACTATCCTGTAGCCTCTGAAAATATAAGTCCCAAGCAAACCTTTCTATATCCACCATCACACTGAAAGAGAGAGTACTTCCTCAATGATTTAAGGGGTAAATTGGTATCACTGAATGGAGGGAGATCAGGTGGGAAAGTGAAACTGGAGGTCCTCAAGTTCAGTTACTAGATGACTAATGTCAAAATGGCACTATGGTTTGAATCTTAAGTTTTTCCAAATGCCTTTGGGTAAGAAAGCCAAAGATTTACTCTTCTGGCCCACAAGGCTTTTGGAAGGTATGAAATCTTTAGAACTTAAAAACTAGTGGGTGGAAATTAGATCTTTTCAAGTATGGCCTTGCAACAGTTACTAGGAATATGGTTCGTTCTCTCACTTTTACTTCTAAGCTGCCATTAGGTATTTATGCCAGCCCCACTATGATGCTCTAACTCACAACTGGTCCACAGAGGTGGGTTCAAACAGGCATGTTCCAGAACCTCACAGACATGGATCATTTGTCCTTTTATGCTTTATGTTCCTTTGTGGGTTTTGTCATAGAGACTGAAATTTTAGCACCTCACCAAGAATGAGTGAAAAATGTATGGTGTTGGAAAGTAAACACCATACATTTTCACACCTCTCAAAAACTGAAAGTAAGAACAGAATTGTCCTAGAATTAGAAAACAAAATCCCTTTTAAACCAAAACATGCTGTAGAGGAAGCCACTGGCAAGCTGAGGGCCAGAAGCTAAGCAAAACTGATCTAGACTCTCCTCCAGAAGACAAAGAACAGACCCAGAGGAGAAGGGGCACTTTATCGGAAAGTACTTTTGGCAAAAATTTATTGCACGTGAGGTAGTGTTTTATAGACTGTAGTGGAAATGTGTTGGGAAATCTATTCTGCCCTAGGACAGTAAGAGGAATAGCTTATTTCTTTTTCATAAGGAATATAACATGATGAGTGGATGGGGAAATTTGACCAAAAGAAAGGAACTTAAAGCAGAAAAAAATTAGGTCATTTTATCACAAAGAAGGAAACTACAATCATGTCTGTAAGAGAGGATGTGCATCATCTTGTTGTTATGTAAGGCAAGATGAATGACAGTGGCTACAGAACTGTATAGCCACAGATACCCAAAGCCTAAAAGGTAAGGAAAACTAGCACACTCTCCCTGGTCAATGGTTGTGCTCTATTGTCTGTTACATCTAGATTGTTAACATTCAGTTTCTGTTGGAAAATTTCCATCCCATTTAGCATTTGTTCTAATCAGAAAACCTCGCTTAACTACTTGGAAAGTGGTAACCACTTTAACATCATAAAACATATCATATTTTCCCTTTAAATGTTTTGTAATAAATGAAAAGCTCTATAACAGTTAGTTCAGTGTTACCCATGCAGGATGAATATGCTGAGCAATTACCTTGTTTCCATGACAACAGAATATCTGCTCATCCCTTCCTATGATACTGGGAAGCTACCAAATTAGCTCTGCTCAGTAAAAGCAACTTCGTGAACTGGGAGTGGAGGTATAGTTGTAGAGTTCTAAATTAGAGACCCAGTGAACAAACAAACTACTGATATTTATTCATTAATTTATTCAGGAAATATCAAAAATAAGTCATATGGCAAGAAATGCAATACCACAAGTAAGAAGTGTGAGGCAAAAACTGTAGGGAAAAGGGTATAAAAATGATAATTAGGTTTGGTAGTACCATTGCTTCTTCATGATCTCTTAAGAGGAGACCTTGAGGAAATCCAGGACTTTGAGTATATGATGCAAAACAACGTCCAAGACACCTCCCACGGTGGACACCTACTTAAACCTTAGACTCTGCCCACTGTCCTGAAACCACACATTTTTATTTGAACTTAACTCTAGAGAAAATAAAATGGAGACCAGCAAGTGTTCCATTGACATCAATAAGACCTGCAAGAAACTATTCTGCCATTCTGACTGCTCCAAGAAACTGCAATAGAAAAAAAAAAAGTATCAGGTACCCACAGTAAATACAGAATCTGGAAAAGGCTTCAGAGAGGGTATCCCTGGTCAGCTGCAGGGACCTGTCAAGCTGAGCTTGGATGTTGGAAGAGAAAGATTCTGTCCTCCGGGAAAGTGAACATTTTAATAGCATTGTGCTTCCTGTTAGCACAGTTGATTACAGGTTCTCATGGGAGTTGGTCTCCACACAGTTGGAGAAGTGAGATGTGATTTAGACAATTTTCTTGGTAGGAATCGTAAGAGAGGACCTAAAAAGATAAGTGGAAAAAGAATGTATAGAAGTTTGAGGGAGGATAGGAGGAGCAGAAACTGTCACCAAAAATACCTCATTTTGATTGATTTGTCATGCCATTACATTTAATTACAGGCAATGTTTTGGAACTTGGACCACAGGCTTGAAGATAAATTTGATACTTGGGAGAAATGCCATGACTGTATAATGAAGGTCTTTAGTCTATTTCTCTCTCTCTCTCTAATAAAATTATCTCTAAAGAATAACTAAATCAAGTGATTATACACACACACACACACACACACACACATATATATATATAATTATATATATATATATAATTTCTCATTGGAATGTGGAGCAAAATAATCACAGGAAAATTTAAAGGGATAGCCTTCCAAGATGGACAATGGAAATATGCAAAAAATACTGCATTATATAAACTACTCTGCTATTTAAGTGTTTACATTGAAAAAACATTGATAAATATTAAACATAAAAGGAAAAGTTCTCTGGAAAGATAAAAGCTATATGAACTTAAGACATGATCTTCTAAGTACAAAGGAATAAAAATATGATTGATAGTAAAACTGTAGAATCTGGTGTGAAGCTCCAAAGATTCAAAAGAGCTGTTTGACTAACTTGAGAATTAAGTCCTTTTATTTCATAATTTATGTTTATATAGCTTATCAAAATTCATCAACATTTTCAGAACTGTACCTACATAGTTATATTCAAGGAAAATCTTTCATCTGCTGTTTATCTTATTATTAAATCTCAAATCTCATATTTGTCAGTTGAAATTCTTATTGCTTAATTTAGCACATGGTATAAGAAACCAATGTATTTGATAATGTAATAATTTAAATCGAGTGATTTAATATAAGAATAATATAAGAGCTCTGCACCTTGGCTTATTACTTTAAAATCACACACAAATATAGCCACAGAAACTAATATAATGATATTTGTCTGTAGAAATTAGTTCATTCATTTAAAAATTACTACTTTGGAGCTCATAAAAAGAAGATATCAAATAGATATTAATTTAGTTAGCAAACAAGGAATACAATTAATTGGCTTAGCCCACTTTTGAGATTGCTACACAATTTAGTCTTTCAGATAAAAACCTGGTATCTTTATGTCTCTAATGACATTTGCTCCAGCCTAGACTAACTAAGCATGTTTTTCCTTAACTCCCCAGAAGCATGAGATTCATTCTTGTTTTCCACTTTTGCACTTGGCAACATTACATGGCTTTGCCAATCAACCTCTGCCTCCCTTTTAGATTATAGTGGAGAAAACACTGCACAGTGATTACTTCATCTTTGTGCTAAACCTTACCCATTACTCCCCTCATCTAATGGTTAAGATGATGGGTGGGGGAAATTCAGCACTATGCTAATGAGCACAAGGATGACTAATAGCTGAAATGAGAAATAAGATGCAGACTACAGACATTCAAAGAATGAAGGTACAGCACATTAGTTAAAGTCATAGGAGAGCTACAAAACCAAAAATACTTGTTTTGGTTTTTTGTTGTTGTTGTTGGATTTTTTTTTTGTTTGTTTTTTTAAGTTTTTCAATATAGGGTTTCTCTGTATAGCCCTGGCTGTCCTGGAACTCATTCTGTAGACCAGACTGGCCTCGAACTCAGAAATCCACCTGCCTCTGCCTCCCAACTGCTGGGATTAAAGCCGTGCGCCACCACTGCCTGGCTTCAAAAATGCCTTTTGACATAGAAAACAGCATTGAAGGGCTGGGGATGTGACACAGTAATGGGGCTTCGTTCGAATATGCCAGGCCTTGAGTGTGTGTGTGTGTGTGTGTGTGTGTGTGCACGCGCATGCATGTGTTCTATGCACACACACACACACACACACACACACACACACACACACACACACACACACACACACACACAGAAGAATCAGAAACTCAAAAAGGAATGACTAGAAACCGTCTAAGTAGAAAGATACAGGGAAACTCACATTCACTGAGCAGCTGCCTTTGATCAGACCCAATGTTAGGGGAGTTCATACATAATATTTCATTTATTTCTTACATCAAAATCTTTTCATAATTTTACAGGGTATGAGGCCCAGCAGAATTTCAGAATTGCACAGAATCGTATTGCTTGCAGGTCTCTGAGCAGACATTCTAATTCAAGCTGATACTATTTCCATACCAGGCGAGAGGAATAGAGTGCAGGCGAAGGCTCCGAGGTAACATTATGCACAGGTGTACTTGACAGACAATGATTACAGCAATAATCTAGAACAGTCTAAGGGAGAAGTAGGCACTTATACACAGTCATTTTAAAGACATCCAAAGTCTGTGTTATGGCTAACATGGCCTTATGAAATCAGGCCTGACTTGGCCAAACTTAACTATGTCAAATTTACCTAGGTCAATATATTTTGTGTGTGTACTTACCTCCATATGTCTGTACACGGCTCATCCTTCAGGCACTCTGAGAAAGCCAGCTTTTCATCGTCACCAAAGGAGAACACTGATGATTTTACTGCATGTCTGACCCTTATATTCCACTAGTTCTCAACTGAACTCTCCTCAAAGGTCCCTCCTATAATGACTGAAATAGAGCTCTCTCGATTCATTCCCTCAAAACTAAGTCTCCTTCAGTGGTGTTCGTCACCTCCTCCAAACCATTCATCACAGTCCTTGAGTTTAATCATTTGCTTACCTTCCTGTTACTTATGGGCGTCCTGACTAGCTGTCCTACACCGATGTCAATACCCATGTTGGCTTAGTTTACCATAGTTTAGCTGGAGTCCAGGACATGGCCCCCACAGAAAAGCCAGAGAGTAGAAAATTATGGAATTAAAGAATTAATAAACAAAAGACTGCCTTTTTCTCTTTCAATATTGAGTTTAGCTGACTGAAGTCCACACTATTGTTTAGTATCTGCATGTAAATAGTGCATTTGTGACAAACACTTTTAGAAATGGCAGGTGTTCCCTCCCAGAGTGTGAGAACATATGGCTATTGCTACAACATAACAAGAAATTACAACACTGTGTGAAAAATCAAGTTATGTCTGCATGAGGTGTGGCTGAGATCTTCATTACCGAAGTTGCTGGTAAATTCCCGTGCTTTGGTAGAGACACTTGCCTCAAGACTTGTAGTCTCTGTGTGTGAGATGAGACACAGTAGAGCATCTCACTGTGATTATAGTGGTTTATTTGGACAGTCTACTTGCTATGAGATGTTCCATTCTGTTTTCTGAAAGGGAAGTGAGTGAAATAGCTTCGTAATTGAAAAACAGTAATAAAGCCAGCATGATCCTTTAAGCTCATTTATTGAGAAAATGAGCAACCTCAAGGCCTATTTCCTCAGTTATAACTAACAATAGAGGCAAGGGCGAAAAAAACCAATAGACTTTGTGGATGGTTGATGATGGTAACCAACTGGATTACTACTCCTAATAGCTAGCTGTTAATAGGGCACTCACCATAGTGCAACATGGTTATACTCAGTGGACAATTACTTTATCAGACACAATTGTGGGTGCTAAGCATGTTAGCTCATTTAATAATTACTAAATTACCCTCCATTTTACAAAGGAGAGAATGAAAACTAAGGAAAGTGAAATGAGTGGTATATAATATTGGTTGTCAACTTGACATATGTTCCCAGGGAAAGGGACCCTCAGAAAAGGAATATTTTCATCAGATTGGCCCCATGGACATGTTCAAGAAAAAACAGTTTTGTGACTGGAAATTGATGAAATATGGACAAAGCTACTGTGGGCAGTGCCATCGCTGGAAAGGTGGGTGTATGCTGTATAAAGAAAGTAGCTGAGTCAGCAGGTTAGCATAGTTCCCCCCACCCCCGGTCTCCACTGTACTTCCTGTCTCTAGGCTCCTTTATTCCTTGAGCTCCTAGCTTGTTTTCCCTCTGTGACAGACTAGAACCTGTCAGCTAGAATAATCTCACTCCTCACAAGTTGCTTTTGGTCATGGTGTTTAGTATAGCAGCAGAAAGCAAACTAAAGTTTATTGACCAGCGACATCCACTCCTTAATCCAAACCATTACCTCACCAGTGTTTTAAATGGCATTAAGTGTACACTACATAATGAGAAATGGGAGTCAGTAGAAATACACAAGTGTATAAAGATCTTTGAGGTCTCCAAATTGATTTTAACAAGTTGTAAAAACAGATAACTGTAACAAAGTGGCTAATTAAGAACAAAGAGTTAGGTTTGAACTAGACGCAAACAGAAGAGATACAACAGGGAATCTTCCTGAATATGTGATGCCTGGGTTGAATTTCAGAAATTAAGGAGCACTTGGCTGACACTAAGCACCTTACCAACTAGGAGGTGATGGATGGAAGAGTCTTACTTAGAAGAGTCCTAACAAAGTCACACAATAAGGAACATTATAAAAAATGGGAAAGGATGGTGCCAGAAAACAGAGAGCTACTAAAAACTTTATGTCTTCTTTGAGGCTGAATAAAACTCCATTGTGTGTATGAACTTCCTGGCTATTGTGGATAATGTAAGAATAAACAGGGATTTGCAAGAATCTCTCTGCAATGTTGACTTGGGATCCTCTGCATATATACCCTGGATATAGCGGAACCATATGGCAACTCAAATTCTAGTAGTTTGAGTAAACTACATGTGGCCTTCTACAAAGGCTAACTAGTTTAATTTACTATCAGCAATATGTAAGAGGTTCTCTTCACTACATTCTCCCTAAATTCACCACCATCTGTTTTCATGAAAATAGCAACTCTGGCTTGAATAAATGAGATCTCAATATAGTCCAGGTCTGAACTTAACCTTTGACTAAGGATGCTGTCTTTCTGATATGTTTATTCAATACTTGAAATATCTTTATCTCTCCCTTTACTTTAAAAGGACACTTCGCTGTCTATAGACATCTTAACTCACAGGTATTTGCTTTCATGGCTTATAGTGTATCACTTCTTGCTTTCTGGCCTTTGGGGTTTCTTATAAGAAATCTCATGATATTCTGATGAATTTGCCTTTACGGTTGATATTGTTCTCCAGCAGATTTGAGCATTGCTTCTTTGTTCTGTAGCCAGAACAATATGCATTGGAGGAGTTCTTCCTGGGACTCACCTATGTGTTTTCAAATACCACTTGTCCTTAGAATTCCTTGTTTAAAACTTTGATTGCAGAAAGTTCTACATTTGTTTCATTGAATGGTGTTTAGCTTGCCTTACCTTTAATTTCTATTTCTGTCTCTTCTGTCTTAAAGATTTTTAGGCTTGGCCTCCTGATTATATCTCCCAAATTGCTGAAAGGTGTGGTTATGTGTATATTTATTTATTGATGTAGTCTTTCATCAACATTGAATTTCTTCTCTGATATGCTTTATTCCATTTGATCTTGCCTATAATTGTATGATGCATTTTGGTGTGAGGTTTTTCTTGACATTTCCATTTCTCACATGTAGGGGTCTTCTTTCTAAATTCCAGTTTCCTTGTTGAATTTCTATCCACATTCCTTTTCTTTAAAAAAAAATCTGTTTCAACCTTTTGCATCTAGTTCCGGGATTGGTTTTTTCATGGAATTCCCTTCCCTGTTTCCTTTGTTCTTTAAAGTCTCTGATCATGTTTACATCCCATTGCCTGGTGTTTCCATGTTTCTCATATTTCTGTGCTGTGGTTTGCCCACTTGTTGATACAGATATCTCTTTTGATTCTTCTTGGTAAAGGAGAAAGTACTTTTAGTTAGAGGTATGTTTGCTATGGCAGTAATTATATCAAAGCAAACAAGATATGGAGATATACTCAACGTGGGTTAAGGCCAATTGCTTCACTACCAAGAACCATAAAATAGAGACTTACATGACATGTAGAATGTACACTGAAGGCTATGGTTAGCTCATAGCAAGTGAGTGTCTACTATATGGCATGATTTCTTCAACTTAAGAACCATTTTCTTTGTGTAGAAGAAGCCATACTAGACACCTTGTGCTTTGCAAGCAGTGAATGAAGGAGATTCTTTCATGCTCCAGAAACACAGCAATATGCATACTCTAGTGTGGCTAATGTTCTAGGTAAGGGATGCTTACTGGTTGTGTTGGGAGGTGGAGGAAGCAACCAGCTTTGGGATGTAAACTGAGAGGCCAGAGTCCCTGCTGTCAAATCTCTCTAGGTATCAAATATTGCTGGGGAGATGAGGCTGTAGACAACCAACAATTAACTGAGGCTTTAGAGTTTTCAGTTCCATTAGCAGGGAAACTCAGAGAAGATAAATGACTCCAGAGGTTTGGCTGCTTTTTAGCCCCAAACTTGAGGCTATCAAATTCTGATACAGTTTATCCTAGAGTGATAAGTTTGGCGCCTATAAACCAAGATTGTAGCTTGCCACTATTCCCTTTACTATCCAAGTCAAGTGTTCTGTTTCCCTAATTTCTTAGTGTGACAGTGTCTCCCCATACCCACATAACTGTTCTGTGGCTGTCTCCCATCCAGAGGCTGTGTAGACTGTCCCTAGACTCATGGACTTATGATTACTCCTGGTTTTCAGCCCACTATATGATCTCTCTCTTAAACACTAGCCCTCTTCCAACAATGACACCTTGACATACTTCGATAAGACATGGCAAGGAACAAAATAAATCTCCTCTCTGGCACTAACTATTCTCAGAAGAGACATTAATATAGTACAAACATGGGTAACGGGATACAATTACTACTTGTGAGCTAGGTTGGAGTAGAACCCTGCCCGATCCTTATCATTACATACCCACCTTAACCTGTCCCCTGATTCTCTCCAAATTTCAGCTGCTTGGTCACCATGTTCAGGATTTACAAGGCTTTTTCCTAAGATTCCCTTTGGAGTATAAGATATCTTTAGTCACTCTGCCACCTGTCATTCACTGAGTCACAGAGTCAACTTCTTATTTGATACTTTGACCTGGAAGTCTTGTTTAAATGCTAGAGAAAGGAGAGAGTTGAGAGAAAAAAATACCATAAGGAGAGGGAGCCAGAAAAAAAAAGAAAAGATACATAGGAATACAATCAGTTCTCTTCAACAACTTTAATAATCCCAAACAATGTCAAGAAATATTGCTGTGGAATTACCTGAAAGAGATTTAAGCGATGTGAGTCTGTTACCTGTAGCAAAAGAATGTGTAAAAACAAATAAGTAGAGAGCCAGAGAGTACAGGATTTCCCAGAGTCACATATTCAAGAGGAGTGACTTTGAGATATAAGAGGCCACTGAACAAAGAATCTGAGATCCACCTAACCAGCTATCCCAGTACAACACTACTGGATCTCTCTATCCGTATGTGATATACAAGGAATGAAAGATTAGACAACAGTTGAAGCACAATGCTTGTGTGGAGCTGTTGCTCAGAAGATAAGCTCCAGAATGGCAGAGGCTGTGACATTGTTTAATTTGGGATAATAATGGGGAAGAAATATTAACTAGAATAGTTTAGACTCTAAACATTAGACAATTAAGCAGACTCCAAAATAGATTCCAATATGAACAGATTGCTCATATAAAAGGAAATACAAATAGCTCAGAAATGGGAAAAGACATTCAAACTTGCTAAAAATAAGAGGAATACAAATGACATTTTTACTCATTCTAATTCCGTGTAGTAGATCAACAGGGACCCTTGTATGTAATGATTCATAATAGCCTAAGTGGGTATGACATATGTGGACAATTATTTGGCAATGTTTATCTAAATTTAAGGTATTTTTCAATATTTCAGTGTTTATGATTCCAAATCAGTGAAACTACTTGTAGAAGTGTCTTGTAGACAACTAGTACTTGTGAAGAATAACACATGAAATTGTGCATGAAGAGACTGTATGTGATAGCCAAAGTTCCTGCTTGCAAATGATTAAACAAGAGGTGATTAAAAGTATATGCAGCCAACTCAGACCCAAAAGGATATGCATGGTATATACACACTAATAAGTGGATATTAGTCAAAAAGAAAAAAAAAGTACAGAATAGCTAAGATACAGTCCACAGAACTCAAAAAGTTCAACAAGCTAAAGTGCCCAAGTGAGGCTGCCTCTGTCCTACTTGGGAGAGAGAAGAAAACAATCACAAGTGGGGAAGGAGGGAGGGAAGGAGGGAGGGGCTTGGGAGGAAAAGTGAACCCTGTCAGGGGAATGGGGGTCGGGGTGGGGACGACCTGATCTGACAATGGGTGAGGGAAAAGGACTGAAGCCCTGAGGGCCAACAGAAAGAATGTAAACAGACAACCTAAGGAAATTGGAGGTTGAGGGAACCCCCCATAATGCACAAGAGACCTGGGTGGTTGGGGGTGAGAGACTGCCAAGACTCAATGGGAGGGACCTTAGATGAAACACCCAACAGTAGGGAGAGGGACCTTATAGAGCCCACCTTCAGCAGGAAGACAGGACATCAAATGAGGGAGAGGGTTGCCATCCCACAGTCACATCTCTGACCATAATTGTTCCTGTCTGAATGAATTACAGGGATGGAAATAGAGAGGATCCTGAGGAAAAGAAGGTCCAGAGACAGGCCCAAAATGGGATCCAGCTCAAGAGGAGGTCCCAAGGCCTGATACTGCTACTGAAGCTATGGAGTGCTCACAAAAGGGGACCTAGTATAACCACACTCTGAAAGACGCAACAAGCAGCTGAGTCAGATACAGATAGTTGTACCCAACCAATGGACAGAAGCAGCTGATCCTTGTTGTTGAATTAGGGAAGGCTGAAAGAAGATGAGGAGAAGGGCAATCCTATAGGAGGACCAGCAGTCTCAATTAATCTGGACCCCTGAGATCTCTCAAATACTGGATCACCAAACAGACAGCATACACCAGGTGATATGAGGCCCCCAACACACTTACGGTAGAGTACTTACTTCTGGGTCTGTGTTCATTCAGACATGATGCATCTAACCCTCAAGAGATTGGAGGTCCCAGAGAGTTCAGAGTTCAGGTGAGGTGGTGGGTGGGAGACTGGGTGGGATGGGGAGGAGGTTGGGATGGGGAGCAGTTGGAGGGTGGATGGGGGGCAGGGAATGGAATATGGAGTGTAAAAAATAAATTTAAAATAAAATATTAAAAAGCTACCATCTTTTAAAAGGAAACCATCTTTTAAAAGATATCCTCTTCCTTTTCATTGGAAAAGGAAGAGAAAAGGGGGGAAAAGAGAGGGAGAGAGCAACATGTCCAAATTATGATATAACGTGAAAGGTAAAGGTTGTATCTATAATATCCTACCATATATATGTACATGTGATGATTTGAGAAATATCTTCAATAGGGCCACATATTTGAATTCTTGGTCTCCAGTTGGCCATCCTATTTGGAACTATGGTAGAATCTTTAGGAGATAGAGTGTTGATGAAGGAAATATTCCACTGGGTGATGGATTTCATTCTTGAGCACCTTGGCCCAATTGCAGTTTGCTCTCTCTACTTTCATAGTCAGAGTTGAAGATATTATCCATTGGCTCTCTGCTCCTGCTCCCATGCCCTACTCACCACTGTGGACTCCCCCTCTGGAACCACAAGCGAACATAAACTCACTCTTCCCTAAGATGCTTTTAGTCTGGTATTTATCACAGCAACAAAAAGTAACTACTTATTATAGTATCCAAACTCATACAATTATGTGTTGTGTTTATAGGCATATACACAAAGGTATGTGTCTATATTTTATAACACATCTCTGCATGAACATGTAAGAAATTTAAGACATTATATTCTGAAAGGAAATCTACTTATTGAAAAGAATGATGCAAAAGACTTTAGCAAGACAGGTGCTTGTTGCACTTTGAGTTTTGTTGTCATGTATCTATTGGTTTGGTAATAAATTTTAATTTTTTAAATTAAAATACATGTAGCTCTATAGCCTTCTTAGTTTGATTACAGGCTATCTTTATCACTTGTGGAAAATAAAGGGGAGAAAAATAAAGTTAATTTGTAAACAGATTTAGTGATCCACTCAAATTTGGAGACTACAAATTAGAGAGATGTCACCCAGGATGATTGGATGGTCTTTTTGTCTTTCAGAAACTTTAAGAAATCTTGCAAATTGACAATGAAGAAGGTAGACTTTTTTGCATTAAAAACAAGATGCAAATTTTGAAGGGTAGAAACAGCAAAGTGATTTAGGGATAATAAGTTGAGAATGGAATTATGTGATAGCCAAGAAGGCTTGATTGTCCATAAGCTCAGACATTTGGGGTCTGGGTTAGACAAAGATGACATTTCAAAGACTTATAACTCTGATCATAGAATGGCCAATTGAAGAACTGAAAATTTTCTTCTGATGCAAGGAGATAAAGAGATGTGTTTATAGGTCAGCGGATACTTTGTTAAAACACATGGAAACATCCAGAACTATTAGCAAAAGATAAAGAACAGAAGGTGACATAAACTAAGACCTCAGATTTTCTTTGATGGTGTGGAAAAGACTGATCTTGTCGATGGCTTGTGGTAGAAGAAATCTGTGCAATTAAATGGCATAAACTCCGTTGTCTTTATAAGATATGACTCCAGCAACCCCTAACCTCACTCTGCTCCTTAGCATGTGCCCCTCTGTTTCAGCTATAGACTACACTACTATGCCTAAGACCCCCTGGAATATACTTCCATATAGCTGTTCCTAATCCCAAAAAACTGTTTCTGGATAGCTGCAAGTTTCCTTCAAGTCTTTGCTAGAGTGTCACCCCCTCAGTGAAGTCTACCTTCAAAACGAGCGTTAACATGGCAACTTTCATCTATCCATCTTTCTTGATTTTTTTCCTCTCCTGGAACTTACCATATTAATAATCTTTCTTAATTATTCCCATCCATAAGAATAGTTCATTGATGGTAAGATGTGCATCTTTTTTCCTTTCTTCTTAATTTTGCTATTATAATATAATTACATCATTTCCCCCTTCCCTTTCCTCTCTCAAATCCTCCCATATACTCCTCCTTGCTCTCTTCAAATTCATCATTTTCAGTCTGTATGATGTTTCTTGTTTGTATGTTTATCAGGCCTGATCAGTTGGTATTAGATAACCAATTGGTGTACTCTTTCCTGGAGAAGATACTTCTCCCTCTCTGAACATTTCTTAATTGCCTGTAGCTCTATGTGTAATGTTGAGTCTTTTGGGGCTTTCTGCCATCTACTTTGGTGTGTCTATTTCTGTCTTTGTTCAGTTCATGTTCAGGCAGTCATTGGTGAGACTTCATGGGTATAACTTCTGAGACTACCAGGAGACACAGTTTTACAGCAAACTTCCTTGTCTTCTTGTTTCTTACCAACTTCTTTTCCAAAATGATCACCAAGTCTTAGCTGTGGGAGTTGTTTTGTAGATGTGGACTGAGCTCCACAACTCTGCCTTTTGTTTGGTTGTGGTTTTCCTGACTGGTCTCCATCTGGGGCAAAAAAAAAGTTTCTTTGGTTAGGGGTGAGGAAGCCCTTTATCATGAGTATATGGACAAATATTTAGAAATGAGTTGAGAATTATGCTAGTTTAGTAAAGCAATGATTGTTGGTTCTCCTCCACTCCAAGATTCATGATTCACTACTCAAGGTAGCTGTCTAGGGTTCCAGCATCAGGAAATATTTTCCTCTTGATGAACAGGTGTTAATTAAGTCTAATTAGGGACCTGTTGGTTGCCACCATGGTATGTGTGCCACTCTTACATCCTTAGGGTTATTCTGCCATTTTCATCATTGTGGTTCATAAGCAACATAGCTGGGGAGGACTGCTGCTTCCTTCTCTTCTTTAGAAGTTTGTGCGATGCCTTCTGGTAGCATGAAAACCTGTCCTCGGGGAAAAGGTCAACTTGCAAGTTATTTTTTCTTTCTTTCTTTCTTTCTCTTTTAAATTGCTGTGTCCTCAGTGCCTGGAAATATGACTGCAAATGCTAGACAATTAATAAATAGACATGGGATAAGAATTAACTTTTACTTAGAGATAAAAAAGTAAAAGTCTCAATTCAGACTTATTTCCTATGATGAGTGAATTGGAGCAGAAATCACTCTTAATGATGCATATATGTCTTTCTGTACCGCACTCTGGCCCCAGAGATCATTGACCAATATCTGGGGGAGGGGTTGGAAGCCCTGTGAGTACAAAAGGTAATGATGGTACTGGGACCAGTTTCAGGGCGATAGATCTCTATAATTGGGGTAATTCAAGGATTATATAGTTTTGGAGACAGGGTCAGAATATCTAGTATGGGCAACATTCATTGGCTCAAGTATTAAGGTACACAAATGCCTCATTAGCAGAGAGAGGCATTTTAGGAATCTCCTATGTGCTAGATGAGTGGGTTCTTTTTTTATTTTAATATTTTTTATTACGTATTTTCCTCAATGACATTTGCAATGCTATCCCAAAAATCCCCCATACCCTCCCCCCACTCCTCTACCCACCCATTCCCACTTTTTGGCCCTGGCGTTCCCCTGTACTGGGGCATATAAACTTTGCTTGTCCAATGGGCCTCTCTTTCCAATGATGGCCAACTAGGCCATCTTTTGATATATATGCAGCTAGAGTCAAGAGCTCCGGGGTACTGGTTAGTTCATAATGTTGTTGCACCTACAGGGTTGCAGATTTCTTTAGCTCCTTGGATACTTTCTCTAGCTCCTCCATTGGGGACCCTGTGATCCATCCAATAGCTGACTGTGAGCATCCACTTATGTGTTTGCTAGGACCCAGCCTAGTCTCACAAGAGACAGCTATATCAGGGTCCTTTCAGCAAACGCTTGCTAGTGTATGCAACGGTGTCATCGTTTGGAGGTTAATTATGGGATGGGTCCTGGATATGGCAGTCTCTAGATGGTCCACCCTTTTGTCTCAGCTCCAAACTTTGTCTCTGTAACTCCTTCCATGGGGGATTGTTTCCAATTCTAAGAAGGGGCAAAGTGTCCACACTTTGGTCTTCTTTCTTCTTCAGTTTCATGTGTTTTGCAAATTGTACCTTATATCTCAGGTATACTAAGTTTCTGGGCTAATATCCACTTATCAGTGAGTACATATCATTTGAGTACTTTTATGATTGTGTTACCTCACTCAGGATGATGACCTCCAGGTCCAATCATTTGCCTAGGAATTTCATAAATTCATTCTTTTTCATAACGGAGTAGTACTCCATTGTGTAAATGTACCACATTTTTTGTATCCATTCCTCTGTTGAGGGGCATCTGGGTTCTTTCCAGGTTCTGGCTATTATAAATAAGGCTGCTATGAACATAGTGGAGCATGTGTCCTTCTTACCGGTTGGGACATCTTCTGGATATATACCCAGGAGAGGTATTGCGGGATCATCCAGTAGTACTATGTCCAATTTTCTGAGGAACCACCAGACTGATTTCCAGAGTGGTTGTACAAGCTTGCAATCCCACCAACAATGGAGGAGTGTTCCTCTTTCTCCACATCCTCGCCAGCATCTGCTTGTCACCTGAAGTTTTGATCTTAGCCATTCTGACTGGTGTGAGATGGAATCTGAGGGTTGTTTTGATTTGCATTTCTCTGATGATTAAGGATGCTGAACATGTTTTTCAGGTGCTTCTCAGCCATTAAGTATTCCTCAGGTGAGAATTCTTTGTTTAGCTCTGAGCCCCATTTTTTATTGGGGTTATTTGATTTTCTGAAGTCCACCGTCTTGATTTCTTTATATATATTGGATATTAGTCCCCTATCTGATTTAGGATAGGTAAAGATCCTTTCCCAATCTGTTGGTGGCCTTTTTGTCTTATTGACAGTTTCTTTTGCCTTGCAGAAGCTTTGCAGTTTCATTAGGTCCCATTAGTCAATTATCGATCTTACAGCACAAGCCATTGCTGTTCTATTCAGGAATTTTTCCCCTGTGCCCATATCTTTGAGGCTTTTCCCCACTGTCTCCTCTATAAGTATCAGTGTCTCTGATTTTATGTGGAGTTCCTTGATCCACTTAGATTTGACCTTAGTACAAGGATATAGGAATGGATCAATTCGCATTCATCTACATGATAACCACCAGTTGTGACAGCACCATTTGTTGAAATGCCGTCTTTCTTCCACTGGATGGTTTTAGCTCCCTTGTCGAAGATGAAGTGACCATAGGTGTGTGGGTCCATTTCTGGGTCTTCAATTCTATTCCATTGGTCTACTTGTCTGTAACTATGCCAGTACCATGCAGTTTTTATCACAATTGCTCTGTAGTAAAGCTTTAGGTCAGGCATGGTGATTCTACCAGAGGTTCTTTTATCCTTGAGAAGAGTTTTTGCTATCCTAGGTTTTTTGTTATTCCAGATGAATTTGCAGATTGCTCTTTCTAATTCGTTGAAAAATTGAGCTGTAATTTTGATGGGGATTGCATTGAATCTGTAGATTGCTTTTGGCAAGATAGCCATTTTTGCAATTTTGATCCTGCCAATTCTTGAGCATGGGAGATTTTTCCATTTTCTGAAATCTTCTTTAATTTCTTTCTTCAGAGACTTGAAGTTCTTATCATACAGATCTTTCACTTCCTTATTTAGAGTCACGCCAAGATATTTTATATTATTTGTGACTCTTGAGAAGGTGTGGTTTCCCTAATTTCTTTCTCGACTGAGAAAACATTTATCCTTAGTGTAGAGAAAGGCCATTGACTTGTTTGAGTTAATTTTATATCCAGCTACTTCACCGAAGCTGTTTATCAGGTTTAGGAGTTCTCTGGTAGAATTTTTAGGGTCACTTATATATACTATCATATCATCTGCAAAAAGTGATATTTTGACTTCTTCTTTTCCAATTTGTATTCCCTTGATCTCCTTTTGTTGTCGAATTGCTCTGGCTAGGACTTCAAGAACTATGTTGAATAGGTAGGGAGAGAGTGGCCAGCCTTGTCTAGTCCCTGATTTTAGTGGGATTGCTTCAAGCTTCTCACCATTTACTTTGATGTTGGCTACTGGTTTGCTGTAGATTGCTTTTATCATGTTTAGGTATGGGCCTTGAATTCCTGATCTTTCCAATACTTTTATCAAGAATGGGTGTTGGATCTTGTCGAATGCTTTTTGCGCATCTAACGAGATGATCATGTGGTTTTTGTCTTTCAGTTTGTTTATATAATGGATTACGTTGATGGATTTCCGTATATTAAACCATCCCTGCATCCCTGGAATAAAACCTACTTGGTCAGGATGGATGATTGCTTTAATGTGTTCTTGGATTCGGTTAGCGAGAATTTTATTGAGTATTTTTGCATCGATATTCATTAGGGAATTTGGTCTGAAGTTCTCTATCTTTGTTAGATCTTTCTGTGGTTTAGGTATCAGAGTAATTGTGGCCTCATAGAATGAGTTGGGTAGAGTACCTTCTACTTCTATTTTTGTGGAATAGTTTGTGCAGAACTGGAATTAGATCTTCTTTGAAGGTCTGATAGAACTCTGCACTAAACCAATCTGGTCCTGGGCTTTTTTTTTTTTTTTGGCTGGGAGACTATTAATGACTGCTTCTATTTCTCTAGGGGATATGGGACTGTTTAGATCATTAACTTGATCCTGACTTAACTTTGGTACCTGGTGTCTGTCTAGAAATTTGTTCATTTCCTCCAGGTTTTCCAGTTTTGTTGAATATAGCCTTTTGTAGAAGAATCTGGTGGTATTTTGGATTTCTTTATGATCTGTTGTTATTTCTCCATTTTCATTTCTGATTTTGTTAATTAGGATGCTGTCCCTGTGCCCTCTAGTGAGTCTAGCTAAGGGTTTATCTATCTTGTTGATTTTCTCAAAGAATCAACTCCTTGTTTGGTTAATTCTTTGAATAATTCTTCTTGTTTCCACTTGGTTGATTTCACCCCTGAGTTTGATTATTTTCTGCCTTCTACTCCTCTTGGGTGAATTTTCTTCCTTTTTTTTCTAGAGCTTTTAGATATGTTGTCAAGCTGCTAGTGTGTGCTCTCTCTAATTTTTTTTTGGAGGCACTCAGAGCTATGAGTTTCCCTCTTAGAAATTTTTTTCTTTATGTCCCATAGGTTTGGGTATGTTGTGGCTTCATTTTCATTAAGCTCTAAAAAGTCTTTAATTTCTTTCTTTATTCCTTCCTTGACCAAGGTATCATTGAGAAGAATGTTGTTCATTTTCCACATGAATGTTGGCTTTCCATTATTTATGTTGTTATTGAAGATCAGCCTTAGTCCATGGTGGTCTGATAGAATTCATGGGACAATTTCAATATTTTTGTATCTGTTGAGGCCTGTCTTGTGACCAATTATCTGGTCAATTTTGGAGAAGGTCCCGTGAGGTGCTGAGAAGAAGGTATATCCTTTTGTTTTAGGACAAAATGTTCTGTAGATATCTGTTAAGTCCATTTGTTTCATAACTTCTGTTAGTTTCACTGTGTCCCTGTTTAGTTTCTGTTTCCATGATCTGTCCATTGATGAAAGTGGTGTGTTGAAGTCTCCCACTATTATTGTGTGAGGTGCAATGTGTTTTTTGAGCTTTACTAAAGTGTCTTTAATGAATGTGGCTGCCCTTGCATTTGGAGCATAGATATTGAGAATTGAGAGTTCCTCTTGGAGGATTTTACCTTTGATGAGTATGAAGTGTCCCTCCTTGTCTTTTTTGACAACTTTGAGTTGGAAATCGATTTTATTCCATATTAGAATGGCTACTCCAGCTTGTTTCTTCAGACCATTTGTTTGGAAAATAGTTTTCCAGCCTTTCACTCTGAGGTAGTGTCTGTCTCTTTCTCTGAGATGGTTTTCCTGTAAGCAGCAGAATGTTGGGTCCTGTTTGTGTAGCCAGTCTGTTAGTCTATGTCTTTTTGGGGGGAATTAAGTCCATTGATATTAAGAGATATTAAAGAAAAGTCATTGTAGCTTCCTTTTATTTTTGTTCTTAGAGTTGGTATTCTGTTCTTGTGGCTGTCTTCTTTTTGGTTTGTTGAGTGATTACTTTCTTGCCTTTTCTAGGGCGTGATTTCTGTCCTTGTATTGTTTTTTTTTTTTTTTTTTTTTTTGTTATTATCCTTTGAAGGGCTGGATTCGTGGAAAGATAATGTGTGAATTTGGTTTTGTCGTGGAATACTTTGGTTTCTCCATCTATGGTAATTGAGAGTTTGGCCAGGTATAGTAGACTGGGCTGGCATTTGTGTTCTCTTACTGTCTGTATAACATCTGTCCAGGCCTTTCTGGCTTTCATAGTCTCTGGTGAAAAGTCTGGTATAATTCTGATAGGCCTGCCTTTATATGTTACTTGACCTTTCTCCCTTACTGTTTTTAATATTCTCTCTTTATTTAGTGCATTTGTTGCTCTAATTATTATGTGTCGGGAGGAATTTCTTTTCTGTTCCAGTCTATTTGGAGTTCTGTAGGCTTCTTGTATATTCATGGGCATGTCATTCTTTAGGGAAGTTTTCTTCTATAATTTTGTTGAAGATATTTGCTGGCCCTTTCAGTTGAAAATCTTCCTTCTCATCTATTCCTATTATCCTTAGGTTTGGTCTTCTCATTGTGTCCTGGATTTCCTGGATGTTTTGAGTTAGGATCTTTTTGCGTTTTGTATTTTCTTTGATTGTTGTGCTGATGTTCTCTGTGGAATCTTCTGCACCTGAGATTCTCTCTTCCATCTCTTATATTCTGTTGCTGATGCTCGCATGTATGGTTCCAGATTTCTTTCCTAGGGTTTCTATTTCCAGTGCTGCCTCACTTTGGGTTTTCTTTATTTTGTCTACTTCCCTTTTTAGGTCTTGGATGGTTTTATTCAATTCCATCACCTGTTTGTTCGTGTTTTCCTGCAAGTCTTTAAAGGATTTTTGCGTTTCCTCTTTAAGGTCTTCTACCTGTTTAGATGTGTTCTCTTGTATTTCTTTAAGTGAGTTATTAAAGTCCTTCTTGATGTCCTCTACCATCATCATGAGATATGCTTTTAAATCCGGGTCTAGCTTTTCGGGTGTGTTGGAGTGACCTGGACTAGGTGGGGTTGCAATGCTGCGTTCTAATGATTGTGAGTGGTCTTGATTTCTGTTAGTAGGATTCTTACGTTTACCTTTTTGCCATCTGGTAATCTCTGGAGCTAGTTGTTATAGTTGTCTCTGGTTAGAGCTTGTTCCTCAGGTGATTTTGTTAGCCTCTGTCAGCAGACCTGGGTGTCTAGCTCTCTCCTGAGTTTCAGTGGTCAGAGTACTCTCTGCAGGTAAGCTCTCCTCTTGCAGGGAAGGCGCCCAGATATCTGGTGTTCAAACCTGCCTTCTGGCAGAAGTTGTGTTCCACTCACCTGAGGTCTTAAGATCCTGTGGAGGGTCCTGTGAGGACCTTGGGGGTGTCCAGAATCTCCGTGCGTAAGGAACCCCGGTGCTGGAGTGGACCAGAAGGGACTTGTGCCCCTGATCAGGCTGGGTTATCTGCTTCCCTAGTTAATGCAGTCTCAGGTCCCGCGTGATTGGATTGGAACAGAAGCTGTGTTTCACTCACCGGAGGTCTTACGATCCCATGAGGGATCCTGTGTGGGTCCTTGCAAGTGTCAGGAGACTCCGCAGGCAAGGAACCAAGTGGGTTCTTATCAGGAGAAAGTAGAACCTGTAACCTTAAGCACGGCTATGTGAAATTCTGCAGAAAGAGAATGTGGGCATTTTGAGTTCCCCAGAAATGGTCACATAAGGTGAAGCCCTGTTGGTACAGGAAGTCCACTGGATTGCCCTGAGCCCAGAAGGCTATCTGGATAATGGTAGATGTTGACTTTAATTAGCAGGGCAACACTTTCTTGTGTTTTTCTGGCTATGGGGTTCTTGTCAAGTGCTGGGCACTGCATCTGTGAAGCAGATGGAAAAACCATCAGAAACAGCCTCTGCTCTGAGGGATTTTTTCTTGAAGGAGAATCAAAGACAGTATAAAACTTACAAGAAATTCAAGTGGAAACAAATGGGACAAAGCGCTTTTTGAATGCAGAATACAATCTTGTTAGCTTCTAATGGAAAGTTCAAGAACAAGTTTGTAGGCCCAGCATGACCCTTTGGGCTTCAAGAGTAGGTTAGGACTAGTGGGCCAAATGAGAACAGTGGTGAGCTTGCCCCAGGACCAAATGAAGCTGTATGCTGGAAGCCTGGGTCTGGGTCAGATCACCCAGCTCTTGATCTTGTTAGGGGTTCTCCAAAATTCACAATATTGTTTCACACACACACACACACACACACACACACACACACACAGAGAGAGAGAGAGAGAGAGAGAGAGAGAGAGAGAGAGAGAGAGAGAGAGAGATTCAGAAAAGTCACGGAGCTCAGGGCAGAGCTGGATTGTGAAACCAGACAGTGTGAGTCCTCAGCCTCTCATCTGAGAACCTGGAGTCTCTCAGTTTCTTCCTTCTGTGTGAACAGGACATGTTAGGAGTCTGTAACAGAGTGTGTGAGGAAGGAGTTAGTATCATACAAGCTTCAAAGTGTCTGAAGAGTGCAGCTGTAAGGGCTTTGAGCACTTTGCTTTGGTGCAGGACTTTTCTTTAAAGGCACTGGAGAAAATGACACAATCTGTCTTGAGTTTCAAAATAAGAACCAAGAGCACAATGAAGAGGAGAAGCAGGGAATGATGACTGCCTGCATTTTGTGGGAAAGAGTGAAAAGGGCAGTGCGTAGATGGGAGGAAGCTCAAGCAGAAGTACCTCAGGTCATGAGAGGCAAAGATCTGAGTCCTCTTCTCAGTGAGACGCAGTAAGTGGTAGATGAGCACTGAGAATTATTGCCACCAATTTCATTTTTATATTCACCGATGTCAAGTAATCTTTATTGTCAGCAACAAAGATAAGAAATATAAATTTAAACAGTTTCCTGAGCACATATGAAAATTAAATGTTCTCCCTTCTAGCCAGAGGTTTCAGCATTACGGGTGAACTCAATTTATCAAATCTCATTAAAATTACTGCAGTAAAGATGCACATATATTTCCCTGAAACTGCTTAATGGGTTTTATAGGTTTTATGGAGAACTTTACATGAGTCTAGTAAAATTTCTACCAAAATTTCCTGTTATTTGTCCCCTGGGACCTATATTTTTATAGTTATTTTTAATTGCATCTTGGCCTATTATTGGAATATTTACTCACTGCCATCAGCTTATTTTTTCCTATATTCTTCTAATCTCTGCTGTATGCAACAGGAAGCATCAGGGAGGATCCTGCAGGTATAGTGATGAACACAGTCCTGGAAGGCAAGAGAAGATTTCACATTGCTTCCTTACTAAGAACTGGAAGATGTCACCAACTCTCAGAGACTATTTCTTTATCCAGAAATGAGGAGGGTTTATCAAGCACTTACCAACGTTCTCCCATCATGTATCTAATAGTATAAACAGAGAGTATACAGTTTAAATCCTCAGAAAGCTGCTGAGATGACTTAGCCACATCCATGGCTCAAGGAATTTTAGGTTTAAATATTATAAACATGACAATTCTTATTTTAAAACTCAATATGATAACTCAAAAAACCAATAATGTCTCAAAATGACATTCACCTTAAAACCATTTAAACACATTGGGAATTGCCAATATTTGTTTCATTTGTCTCGTATACACACACACACACACACACACACACACACACACACACACAAGAGAGAGAGAGAGAGAGAGAGAGAGAGAGAGAGAGAGAGAGAAAAGTAGTATCACTGTGTTGTTTCTGGATCTGCCTGAATTTCACTGTGTAACTGATACTGGCCTCAAATTTACTGTGATCTTCCTGTCATAGGCCTCTAAGTATTGGGATTATAAATGGGTACCTCTGCTCCTGTCTGGAGATAGTAATCATTCAAACTTTCTTTAAAAGAAAGACTCTACATCTCCTGATAGACCTAGAATCCTTAGTGGCTGTTCTTGTTATGTGTACTAGGATGCAGAGGAAACTGCTGCTGGTGCTTTTTCTCTGTTACCGTGGTCCAGATTGATGTAGTTAGACATAGGATTAAAAAAAAGTTGACAGACTCAGAAAAGCAAAGCAACAAAACCCATACAACACTGGGAGTCCCATTTGGTATCCAGTATGATCTTACTACATTAATGAAAAGAGATTAGAACCCAAGGAAACAGTGGAGAACCACCAGCAGACTCTAGGTCTCCTGCAGTCTTGGTTTTTACAAAAAAAAAAAAAAAAAAAAGATAGGAAGGAAGGAAGGAAGGAAGGAAGGAAGGAAGGAAGGAAGGAAGGAAGGAAGAAAAGAAAGAAAGAAAGAAAGAAAGGAAGGAAGGAAGGAAGGAAGGAAGGAAGGAAGGAAGGAAGGAAGAAAGAGAAAGAGAGAGAGAAACAGAAAAGAAAAAAGAAAAGGTAAAAAGAAAATATGAAAGAAAAAAAAAGAATTATTTTTCATCAGGTGTAAAATGGAGCACTATGGGACGGGAGCAACTAGATATGTTTGGGACATTTTGGCCTCTATTAACCACTGTCTGCAGACCCAGGGAAAGGGCAGATCTCTGCAGAGCACATGGTATTTTTTGATGAAAACACTGCAGGAGAGCTGCCTTGGGGTAGCTTTGACAGGCTGCCTTACATACATTCTTTTTTGTCTTTATTGGAAAGGCACTGTTTCTAGCAAAAGCATGTCTGGAGCCCTGCTGCCAAACACAGAGGCAACTGTGGTGAACGTGCAATCTGCTCTCTACTAACAGGGAAGTGCTCATTGTTCCCGACTGGGCCCAAAGGACTAAGCTGTCAGCAAAGCTGAGACAGACATCTCTGCAGCTGAGCTTCAGGGCTATGCACAGCATCACACCCCTCCCCCAGGATTGCCCAACCACCTGCTCTGTTGTGTGGTCTTTAACCTACACAAAGACAACCTAGGTTTCCTTCAAGGACTCTTCTTTTTTTTTTTTTTTTTTTTTCAGGTTTTGATCAATTTATTGGTGAAAGTCCGGGCTCTCATGGGCAGGAGTCTCTGGTGCACATCCACATTGAGCCAGGAGGGCAGCCTTGTGAGGGTGTTGGCTTAGCTCTCAAGAGCTTCAGAATGCAATGCTCTTCATGGCCCTTGATGCCAATATATTCTTTCTCCTCCTCCTCCTCCTCCTCCTCCTCCTCCTCCTCCTCCTCCTCCTCCTCCTCCTCCTTTTTTTTCTTCATTTTTACACAAAACTGTGACACAATTGTAAGTATGAATTACAAACATGCAGAGGAATCTAAGAAAATATCAATTTTCAGTGATATTTTTATGTTTTATCAGCAAAAACTGAGAGTTTCCTGTTCTTTTTCTTTCCATTCATTCTTCTTTTACAGTTGAAGCACCCAACTTTCAGGTACCATTAATGCTCTTCTTAGGAATGAGGAAGAATTCATGTTATGTTTATAATTCTAGTCAGAAATCATGCATATGCACCCCATAGCATGGCCTATTTATTTTATAAAGAAAAACCTCTCCTCCTCTTCCTTCTTCTCTTCCTCTTCTGGTACAATCAAGATATGCAAAAGTAGATAATAAAATAATGAATAGAAAAAGTAAACATCTAGGTAAGATGGGAATAAACAAATTTGTGAATGAAATGACCTAGGATTTTTTCATTTGCAAGAAATCTTCTCATTCTAAGCATCACAATTGAACACATGTTAAGATCCAGATAAACTGTATGTCGATTTTTCTTTTTTTTTTTTGCAGACATGTCTTTGTTTCAGGAGGTCCTTATGACTGATTTGTTATGCTTATGTTCTGTTCCTTTAACACCACCTATTTTGCCTGCCAAATTCCACATTTGGAAACCCTCTACCCCCAAGCTATAAAAAACCTTGTCTTTATTATGACCAATGCTGATTTCTTAAATTCTAGGTTTTGGGAGAGATAGTCCAAGTATACCAATAAAGAAGCATGCTTTAATTAATTTGGCTGTGATGAATTGGGTTGGTGACCTTTTTCCTTGCATCTTTGGAATTAACATATCCTACATTGTCCATTTCTCCCTAAGTGATAAAAAATATGATACTAAGGTGGGCAAGGAATTACACACTTGTCATCCCAGAACTTGGGAGGGTAAGACAGGATGCTGAGAATTCTAGGCCAGTGTGTGCTACACAGTAATTCCTTGTACAAATAAATAAATGAATAAATAAATAAATAAATAAATAAATAATACAAGTAACAAAAGCAAAAGCAATGAAGATGATGTCACTGTGGGTGCGGGTTCATATGGATATTTGTAATCTGTGGACATTTTCATGAGTTTTTCTTGTTAGTTCAGCCAGGTCTGTAGGATTGATTTCCTTCCATGGAAAGTCCTTGACATAGTAACTCCCTTTCCAGAAGATTCTGTTTAATATGCTAATGTATTTTGTCAAGTTGCAATATCTTTTTCCAAAAACTTAAATAAGCATTTTATTGGAAACATTTTTCATGTTTAAAATTGAATACTTCATTTCGTATTCATTTGATTATGTGAGTGGCCATTTTTAACCAAGCATATAATAAGACAAAACAAATTATAGCTGGTCCATTTAATAGTATTTCCCCCATGTACATATCAGATATATTTTACTGCTTATACTATTATTGTAGTATACATAATACTTTGATAGCTAACATTAAAAATTCATGTTACCCATCCCCATTAGAAATAACTTACGTCATCAAATATTTCTGCAAGTATCGAAGCAAAAGAATCAAACAAATCATTCTAGCATCTGTCTTTTCCCACTGATTTCCTTAGGCACCTTTGCATAGCTCTATGTTTATTTCACTAGGAATCCTAAGGGATTTAAATCTGTCAATCACAAGAGTCACTCTAAAATAAAAGTCTAGGGATTGGTCTTGTTCGTTATAGAATAGGAAGGCTAAAAGACTGCCTACCTCTAGCCCAATGCTGACCCAGTTTTTGTTTGTTTGTTTGTTTGTTTATTTATTTATTTATTTATTGTGTATAGGTGTACCTGCTCATCCATGAGTGGTGTGTGTGTGTGTGTGTGTGTGTGTGTGTGTGTGTGTGATATGTGTTTGGCCCACAGCATTTAGATAGAGGTTAAGGAGTGACTTCGTGGAGTCAGTTCTCCCCTCCCACCTCTGCATAAGTCCTAGAGATTAAACCTGGGTTGCCAGGCTTATGTAGCAAGCAGCTTTGTGCACTGAGACATCTCCCCAGCCCTCAATGCTGACTTTTTATATTCCATGCTAAGGTTGCCGTCTATTTCCTTCTGTATTGCCTCTTTAACTACAGCAGAGGAGTATGCCCACACCGCTGCTCCCAGTCCACCCTCAGCAGGAGCTTATATTTAACTGTCTTTATCAACAGCTGCTCTGGAGAGCTCTGGCCTATGAAGGCAACAGCTGCAGATCATTTCCTTAATCACTGTAGAATCTTCTAGAGACCTGGATTCTGCTCACATCCTACCATGCCGCCTTTCAGTAGAGAGCGTCAAATGACTCAGCACGTTGAGACTCTTAGAAACCTTACCACAAATCCTTTTCTTGCTTTACCTGTTAATGTTTCATGGTTCTTTCGAGGTGTTTTGGGACAGTGGCTATTTAACTCAGCGGTTGAGTGCTTGCCTAGCAAACATAAGTTCTTGGGTTCAATTCTCAACACTGGAAAAAAGCAGAGGTCTGAGTTTTAGTCTTAAACTAAACCCCGAATGTTCTTAACACCTTTCCTTTCCTTTCCTTTCCTTTCCTTTCCTTTCCTTTCCTTTCCTTTCCTTTCCTTTCCTTTCCTTTCCTTTCCTTTCCTTCTTCTCTTTTCTTCTCTCTTCTCTTCTCTTCTCTTTTCTCTCTTCTCTTTTCTCTTTTCTCTTTTCTCTTTTCTCTTCTCTTCTCTTCTCTTCTCTTCTCTCTCTCTCTCTCTCTCTCTCTCTCTCTCTCTCTCTCTCCTTCCTTTCTTTTTAAATTCATTAACACAGACACTCCCCATCCCTTCTAACCTGTGGTCAGTCATGGCTTCATCTCCATTTCAGACTTTGCTCACTTCCCTCAGCTATCACTTCTGCAAGAAGAGTTCCTTACTCACAGTCTAACTCTAACTGTGGCATTGCTGCACATATACAGTGGCCGCATGTTTCTGTTTTTGCATTTCCAAGACATAAGCTGCAAACAGAGATCCCTAAAGAATATCATATTGAGACATACAAGCCAACCTCCTAAGCTGAATCCAAAGCCAGTTCCCTCCAGACCATACCCCACAGCAATTCTAAGAAAACTTCAAATGATGGAAAACCCACCTTGTGAATTCAATGTGGTCAAAACATCCCAGAAAGACTTTAGGTTCAGACCCGAGTCACATAAGAAACAGAACTGGTACAGTAGCTGTTTCCTGGAGTTCGGTCTACCAGTGACCGGGACACAAAGTTTAAAGACAGTAGCCAACAGTGCTGCTCTTCAGTGCTCTAGGAGAGCAGTGTAAGTATTTAAGAGGAGAATTTAGCCATACCTGGGAAATTAGGAGGCTTGCCCTTGAGAGCAAGCCTTAAACTGAGTCCTGAAACTTTTAACCTATCTGTGTGGTCACCATGCGATCTTGAATACTAAAGTATTTATTGAAGATATGGAATATCTTTAAAAAGATGACAGAGGCAAACAGTATCTTTTTCCAGTTTTATTTTATTTAGAGTGTGATATGGTAAGAAGCCACAAATGTTCTAAAGGGAAAAACAAGTGTGTTATCAGTCTGTAATGAATTGACAGGTCAGCTTCTGTGCATTAGTGATCTAGCTGGTTACTGGTGATTGTCTTTTGTTTTGTCTTGACTCATTGACTGGAATGGATAGGGACTGGGACATGTGATCATTCTCTGACTTCAGGTCCAAATTTACCTTTGTACCTTTAGTATTATGAAATTAGGTTCAGAATCCCCACATTGCTACAACACTAATTAGCAATTCTTCCTTCTTTTCATTCACTCTTGAATTATTTGCTTTATCTATCTATCTATCTATCTATCTATCTATCTTTTTTGCCTCTCATATATGATTTTTTTCCCTTCCAGAGGAGAGAAAATATTACCAAATGACAGGGCTCTGAACTTCCAGGAGATGTTAGACAGACTATATTATATCTGCTTGGAGAGCACAAAAAGAACTCCATGAAAATAAATTAGGATGATTTTTTTTCTTTTGTCACATATGATAAATCAGCTCCCTGGCTGGTGACAGAGATGGGAACAGTAAAATGTGTCCTCATTTCTATGCAACAATAAAGGACTTAACAAGATAGACAAAGGAAATACTTGAGAATGAAAAGAAGAAAAGTGTTTTGTGTTTCAGGGAGATACAGAGAGGGATGGGTGATAGGAGAGGGGGTTTCATCACGTGATAGCAGCTTGCCTTGGAAACCTCAAAATATTTCAAATAAAGCCTGGCTGTGGAGGACAGGGCTCACAGATTTGATGAAAGTCAAAGGATTACAGTGATGTATTTTTTCAGGTGGTCTTATAATTGCCATCTATATCCAACTAGCCAAGGGAAAGAAGGGAAGAGAAATGGGAGGAGAAGGGTAAAGAGAGGGAGGGAGAGGAAGTTGGGCAGAGAGAGGAGGCGGGGCAGAGAAAGGAAGTCAGGTGGAGAGAGGAAGTCAGAAGAGAGTCAAGGCTCCTTTGCTCTAAAGATACACACCCAGTATTCTGTTTAATAAAGTAAGTTGACTAAAACTCATGTTTCAGTGGAGCTGATTTTTATTCAATGAAAATAAGAAATCACAGACTGGAAAGGAACCGGAAGCCATTGTGTGGATATGAAACCAAAACCACAGGAGCCATAGATTGCTTGGTTTCTTGGGGAGATGCTAGAAGGGATGGGAAGGGTCTGTGCCTATACTAGCTTCTTTTCCACCACATTTGCATATTATACTGTTTCTCAGTTCACAATTTGCTTTTCTCTGTCTTCTCTGCATTTTTTATCTTTTGTAGAGTCACTCCATCAGACAGAAACACAAATCGTCCTAATCTCAGATATAGCTGGTGGAAAACGTTCCTGTTAAAACATTGCTTAATAACCACAGAGGCTACTAGAACCTAGGCCCCCAACATCTCACAGCTGAACTGGACTGATTGGAATCATTTTGCCCTCATAAGGCCAAAGAACCTCCTCCCCTCGCCCTACCCTCCAGTCCCTGGAGTCACTAAGTCCCACTGCTGAAGTGTCTTCAATGTTTATTTTATTTTATTGTATTTTGGTTTTTTTTTTTGGCATTATACTTCAGCTGCAAGATGGTCTCTAAATCAGACACATCATCACCACTTTGACATCTTCTATTTTTAAAATTTGAATTCATGTTGCACAGACACTCTAATGAAGCAATTAAGTTGAAGTAAAAACTAAACAGGACTCAGAGAAATTGAAAGAGACAATTCGAAAAATGTTAAGATAGCCCTTAATCTGCACTTGCTCCATAAAGTCTTCAAGTGAGAGCAATATCTGAGGTCCTCACAGAAAGCCTCCTGGCTTCTTCAATATCCCACTTACCTTCTGCAAATGTTAGTTCAAATACTTCAAATGTTCTCAGATTGTCTGTACTTCTGTAGATGCCCAGAAGTAGAAAGATGAACATTGAACCAAAACTCATAGTTGATGAGTGCCCCCATCAGATTGCCCAGAAACTACGGAGATAAATTCCTTCCGCTGAGTTCATCTGTATTTTATTTTCTTTCACCTTTATATTCTTATCCCCTTAATGTTTTAATATGACAAATGAATTCAATTTGATCCTTTGCTTCTAATGGCTTACAAGTTGTTCTGTCACATGATATAAATGTGTGGAGCGCTAATCTGATCCAATAGACCCAAGGGACAAGTTGCTAAGTAAAATTAAACTTTAATTAAATACTTTTTAAATTTTAAAGTGGCTAGAAAGATTACTCAGCAGGTAAAGGTATTTGTTGCCAAGCCTGAGAATCTGACTTTCATTTCTGGGAAATACATGGTGGGAAGAGGGAGCCCACGCTCTCAGGTTGTCCTCTGACCTCCACACATGTGCCTTAGCATGTGTATAAAACACACACACACACACACAAAACTAATCAAATTTAAAATGTTATATATTTGTGGATTTTATAAATATGTATAAGGAGATCTGATCATGTCTAATATCATTTCTACCCTTAATTACATAATGTTGCTCTAATTTGCTCCATACTGACTTCATATCCTGGTTTTGGGGGTATTTTTTGTTGTTGATGTTGTTTTCACTTTGGTTTGGTTTGGTTTGGTTTGGTTTGGTTTGGTTTGGTTTGGTTTGGTTTGGTTTGGTTTGGTTTGGTTTTGGTAAGCCACTAAATTTAGTTACTACTATCTGTGTGTGCATGGGTATAGACATTCTACTGGAGCATGGGAATTCTGTCTCAGCTATGAATGGTTCTCCTTCCCCATAGCAGTATTCACTGATGACAGCTCTTTAGTACATGGTGAGGCCTGTAGCCTGTCTACCCCGTCTAATCTGGAAGTGTGTCTGGCTTGGTCTTGTACAGGGCTTGTGTTGGAAACCTCAGCAGCTGTGAGCCTGTGATAACCATGCCATCTATGTACAGAAGACAGAATTCCACAGTACTCTTCCAAATCTTCTGTCTCTTACTGTTCTGTCCCCTTCTTCTTGTGCAGTGTTCCCTGAGCCTTGGTGGGAGTGAAGATAATACACCTATCCCACTTAGGGCTGTACAACTTCGTCTGTGATTTTCAGCACTTTGACTAGCTGCATGCCTCAGCCTTGACTACTATCAACTGCAAACAAAAGCTTCTTTGATCAGAGTTGAAAGCAGCCCAAGTATATAGGTATAAGCACAGATACTTAGAATATGACAACATGATCATTTAGCAAAACCTTTCTCAACCTGTGAGTTGTGACCCCTTGTAGGTCAAATAACACTTTTACAGAGATCACCTAAGACCATCTACATACTATGTTTACATTACAATTCATAACAGTAGCAAAATTATAGTTATGAAGTAGTAACAAAAATAATTTTATTGTTGTGGTCACCACAACATGAGGAACTGTGTTAAAGGATGTATGTGTGTGTGTGTGTGTGTGTGTGTGTGTGTGTGTGTGTGTGTGTGTGTTTCCCAATTGGGAAAAAAAGACACTTGTAGTTCTTCCTACTTTGTCTCTCTCCTCACGATCTCTTTTTCTAATCACCCTGTGATGTTCAATATTTCAACAGCTCTCTAACTGTTCATGTCAAGGGGAAATTGTACACATACATAAAACTCCAAATGCTGGGCTTCCGTTGAGGTCACAGGAAAATCTGTTGACTCAGTACTTAACATGGCTTGACTCAAGAGCTGCTCTTTGTTACTCCTTTCTCAGCCATTAAGCATTTTGTCCTTGGGCACTGAATGGGATGAAAGTAGATGGTACTCAGTGACGCTTGCTTTCTGTTAAAAGAAAAATACACACATATTAACATTTTAAAGAGTTTATTCACACAGACAGTGGTACATGAATCAGTGACCAAGCTCTAGCTATTGGTTGGCATCAAGAAGGTCTACTGGGAACAAGCTTGTAATGTACTTACATGAGCAAGACAAAGCAAACCTACATGGTGGAAGAATGTGGAGTTTCTAGTTAAGAGTTTAGTTTGGTGGTTTATGATTGATTAAAGTTGTTTCTTTTGATCCTGGTCACTTAATTGGAGTCTAGCAACTCAAGACACTAGACCCAGCCCAGTTATGTTTGCTAGTCTTGTTAACTTGCCAAGATTTAGAATCACCTAGAAGTCACAAGTCAAGGTATGTCTGTGAGGAACCTTCCAGTAGTACTTTGTAAAATTATTTTTATGTAAGTGTAATTTATAAATTAATAGAATGGCTATATTCTTTTACCTTTGCTAGTTCCCAATAACCACACAAAGAAACCAAGATTTATTTCAAGCTGTACCTCCATATCTGGGCAATATTGATTTATATTAATCACTAAGCTAAACTGGCTACCTCCAAGTCATGATCCCATTTAATACTTGCAGGTTAATATTGTTCTAGCTCTGTCTGCTTCAGGTGTATTTTCCCATGGTATCTCTCAGACCCTCACCTCATGTCTCATCTAAATCTCCCTCTCTTTCTCTCTCCTTCCACTGACTGGTGGAAATTTCTGCCCTATTCTCTCTTTTGCCCAGCTGATCAGCTTTCATCGACAAAGCAGATAATTATGGTAAGAACTGGTTACACAAACTTGAGACAGGATATTCTAGACATAAGAGTTACAATGCCATGTCTGGATTGAAACAAGATATAAGGGCAGAGAAACTGGGATTTGAATAACACAAGGATAAACTTTACACAGTGTGCAGAAACATTATTTCTATAATACTGAACTGAGGTAGGAAGACACATTATGAATATGGGTGCCACTATTTCATGGGTTGGAGTCCCATACTAAATAAATATGAGTAAGTGAGCTGACTACCAGAATGTATTGCTCTTTGCTTCTTGACTGCAGATGCAATGGACCAGTTGCCTCGAACCCCTACCAACGTGGCTTTCCCACTATGGTAGACTCCACCCTAAAATCCTGAGCAAAAACAAACCCTTCCTTCTCTTTTATCAGCAATTTTGTCATGACAATGAGAACAGTAATTAATATACAAGCCTGATGAGATCCAAAGAACTGTTAAGGATTCCTATTAGTTTACTGACCATAATACCATATTAAATGTATGAATCAATACTTAAAAGATTAATCATTTTTGTGTCCCATCAGCTATTTTATAAATGTAGATAAATAGTACATATTTTCCAAGTTTCATGTAATTACAAATTTAAATCTTTTTAACAATTTGTACTGGTTTTGAGATAGCTTTTCATAACCAAAAACATACATATTTTTGCACAGTAGATGAAACAAAAAAGAAGAAACCAAATCATGAAGAAACAGGGAAGTAGCCTAACTAAAATGCCCAGACTATTTGTAGCCTGGTGAATTTCCAAGATCTTGTTTTATTCCCATTTTCTGAACTATTTCTACTTTTCTTTGTATCTTCCATGTAGTCTTTCTGCACCATCTTTCTCACATAGGGACCAATGTCAGGATGCTGAGTAGTCACTAAGCTATGTCTATTGTTTTGCATTTCTATTTCCTAGGAGAACTTCATGATTTCATCTGCATATCTGACTGAGTACTCTCTCTCCTTGTGACCTCATGTTTCATCTTTTTTCTCAAAACCAAACAAAACGTCAACAACAACAAAAAACTGACAAAACCAAAAAACCAACAGATGCTAACCTCGGCAAACTTGAATCTTCTCTCCTTTACTTATAATTCTCTGGCATAAAGGAGCAAAAATATAAAGGCAGATGTAAGGAAGAAATGCTGGGAACAGCCTAACCTCAGCCTCTGTCCTCATCTCTCCTAGGACAGGCTGCTCTGCTTCAATTCAACAACCTAGTGATGCCTGGGAACAAAAGTCAGATTGCATTGCTTTTAGGGCCCCTCAGCTGCAGAGTAAATTGAATTGTGAGCACACGACACTCCATATGTCCTAGAAAGCTCTCTTGAGCCTCCAGAAACTGGTTTGTCACAAAGCCTATGCTTCTGTTGATTTTTGCAGCCTATCTGTGAGTAATAAAAGTGATCTGCCTGACTGGTCATCTCACCAGACACATAACATAGTAGCTGAGTCTATGCAAAACTTCCTGCCAAAAGTACAAACCTGTTAGATCTGAGAATCTTAAAAGAGATTGAAGAGAGGCTTAGAGCCTTCCCTTTGGACCTATCAATGGTGCATACAGTTCTCCAGGGAACCAGTGCTAGTACACAGTATTTGCTAAACAGAAGTGGGCAGGTACTTAGAGTCCTCTATTGAGATTGGCAAATGGCGCATAGTGTTCTCCTCCTAGGAATTGATATGGTCCCTCATACTCTGCCTTACAACTGCATATCACTGATATTATGAGTATAAAGCTTTTACCCCAACCCTACATGTAATATGTTGCCTATGCACCCAACTTATGTCTCTGATGTCGTTGATCAGAGTGAAGGAAGCTTCATGACTACCATCCCTCACTGCCTCACCCCTTGTATCTCCACTGCCATACTTTGGACACATGCCTAAAGAAGCAAGTGCAGAGATGGGAATGGGTAGAAACTAAGTAGCCACTTTCATTGGTTCATGTGTCAGAGGCGACATGATGCAGAGAAGCTGGGGGCTTATGTGTTGACATGGGAATGCCAAGAAGGAAAAAAGTTAGTGAGATTTTGAGGTTATCATATAGTTCAATTTTAAATTCACTGACCACCTCTTGGAGGTAATCTAAAGATTTCATAAGATTTTACCCACACTTTTGTTTATTCTTCTTATGGCACTTATGGATACTTAACTTATATTGAAGTGATTGCCTGCCTCTTGTCTTTGTTTCTGTCGTGACCGTGGGACAACTTTTTGCAACCTATCAATAAATAGCCACTAAATCAATAAAATGGGAGCACAGCCATAAATACACAAATATGACGAGTAGGTGATGTTACATGGGGGGTGGGGAGGGGTAGTTACCCCAAACAGATACTTATGAAAAGGAGAGAACAGGCATGTGGCAGTGGCAAGAGCAATCTGCTTAGGTTCTATGGCGTGAAAACCAAAAGGTCAAAGAACAAGGATTTGATATGTGAGTCTCAATCTCAGCTTACACTAAAATACACTAGTGAGAAAATAATCTCTCTCTCTCTCTCTCTCTCTCTCTCTCTCTCTCTCTCTCTCTCTCTCTCTCTGTGTGTGTGTGTGTGTGTGTGTGTGTGTGTGTGTATGTGTGTGTGTGTGTATGTGTGTGTGTGTGTGTGTCTGCCTGTCTATCTGTCTACCTTGGTGTGTCTGTCTCTGTCTGTCTGTCTGTCTGTCTGTCTCTCTTCCTGTCTACTTGTGTGTTTGTGTATCTGTATGTGACTGCGTGTCTGCATTTAGATCCAAAGCCACTCCTGGGCATATATTCAGAAGATGTTCCAACTGGTAAGAAAGACACATGCTCTACTATGTACATAGCAGCCTTATTTATAATAGCCAGAAGCTGGAAAGAACACAGATGCTCCTCAACAGAGGAATGGATACAGAAAATGTGGTATATTTACACAATGGAGTACTACTCGGCTATTAAAAAGAATGAATTTATGAAATTCCTAGGCAAATGGATGGACCTGGAGGGCATCATCCTGAGTGAGGTAACCCAATCACAAAAAGCTCACATGATATTTACTCACTGATAAGTGGATATTAGCCCAGAAACTTAGAATACCCAAGATATAAGATACAATTTGCAAAACACATGAAACTCAAGACAAACGAAGACCAAAGTGTGGACACTTTGCCCCTTCTTAGAATTGGGAACAAAACACCCATGGAAGGAGTTACAGAGACAAAGTTTGGAGCAGAGACAAAAGGATGGACCATCTAGAGACTGCCATACCCGGGGAGCTATCCCATAATCAGCCTCTAAACGCTGACACCATTGCACACACTAGTAAGATTTTGCGAGACTATGCCAGGGCCTGGCAAACACAGAAGTGGATGCTCACAGTCAGCTATTGGATGGAACACAGGGCCCCCAATGGAGGAGCTAGAGAAAGTACCAAAGGAGCTAAAGGGATCTGCAACCATATAGGTCGAACAGCAATATGAACTAACCAGTACCCCCGGAGCTCATGTCTCTAGCTGCATATGTATCAGAAGATGGCCTAGCGGGCCGTTAGTGGAAAGAGAGGCCCATTGGTCATGCAAACTTTATATGCCTCAGTACAGGGGAATGCCAGGGCCAAGAAGTGGGAGTGGGCGGGTAGGGGAGTGGTGGGGAGGATATGGGGGACTTTTGGGATAGCATTGGAAATGTAAATGAGGAAAATACCTAATTAAAAAAATTTAGTTAAAAAAAGAAAGAAAAGAAATAGAAATAGCAAAGCAAGTTTAATCCCAGGCCATGGAAAGATGAAAAACTCCATAGAGGGAGGGAACGAAACCACCCGATGCTTGAAGTGTTAAGGCTTCAGATGGTGTTAACATGGATAAATGCACTTTGCTAAGAGATACCAAGGATTATCAGCATCAAAGAAGGAAGATTCCCTAAAGCCAATCCCTTGTTTTAGATTTCTAGCTTCCAAAACCAGGAGTTTCTCTTGTTTTAAGCCTATTAGTGTGCAGTGCTGATGGAAGCCCCCTGGAAACTAACCCTCCAGAGTCTATGTTATAGCAGATTTCTATTTGAGCAAGTGCTTTAGCAGAGAATGCGCTTTAAAGGAGAGATGCTACACCACTCTCCTGGGTTACTAGGTCAATCTGGATGCAGGTGCCCTGCTTGAAACATGTTTTATTTCGACGAACAGAATAGCTATTGAGATGGCAGCAACAGCTGAGTTACGGTGATCCCAATGGCAAAAAATGTAGGGCAAAAATAGAAGAGGAAACAGGACTTGACTTGGGACTAACTTGAGCTTAAAAAAAAAAATCACCCTGAGATTGTTGCAGCTAAGGTATCATACGACAGACTCGGGACAGCAAAGGGATACTCTAGTCACAACTCAGATGGGACTTTGCCACCTAACTTGAGAAATAGCAGACTGCTGGAAAAGTGAGACATAGTGACTTCAAAAGTAAGAAAGACTTCATGTTTAACTATCATACACTAGGGTCTTCTTAGGAAATGCAATCCCTGGACATAGGAAGAGGGGATATATTGTTTTAGAATATAGGACATCAAATGCACACACCATTACTACTATATCCTAGTTTCTTCCTCATCCTTTCCTTATTCTATATTAAGTTTTATCAGTATATTTACTTAGCATATTAAGATGACACCAGAACAGCTGTATTTAAAGGTGTTGTTGTCTGCAGGTACAACTCTGGCATAGATACCAGCATGTCCATCTGCCACTCAGGCTCCAGGGCCCTCAGTCTAGTCTGATACCCTCTAAATGAGAAATTTGGGTGTGAAAAGACTTTTGAAGACACCAAGGAGCACTGAAGCACCTCTTTTAGCCTCTTTTATGCTGTTATGCAAATGCAAAGATGCCAAGATAGGGTGATTTAAAGGAGATATATTTGTTTCTTAAAGTTTATACTCTGGATCCCAAGGTCCAGGGCTCAGAGTCTGGTTTGTTACTTCTTGCTGAGTCATAACATGGCAGAAAATGGCTAGAGAGCAAGAGAGCAGAAGGCATTAATTCCTTTGTATGACAACCCTTCTCTGCTGAGAACCTGTCTTGATGATAGTATTAGTTCACTGCTGAGCTCAGGCTCCTTAAGACTATCTGCCTCAACTTCAAAGACAGAAGCAAAATCAGTGGTGCTTCTACTAAGAATGCTTTTCTGCTACTTCCTGGCTCACTGCAGGCTGAGAGACTAGTGCTAAGGACTCAACTAAAGGCTTAGGACACTCTTCTTCCTGCTTATCTCTCAGAACTCTTCACACAGTTAATGTCCTGCATCAGCCTGTGTCTTCTTTTCTTATTCAGAATCAGATCGAGTAGGATGGGGTAGTGAGGCCTGTTGCTTAGCATCTCTCAGGCATTGGGTTAGATATTCAACACCACATACACACAGGCCTGCAATCCCGAACTTGGGAGGTGAAGATGGAAGGATAAAAGAGTCCAAGGTCATCCTAGACTACATGGAGAATTTGAGGCCATCTTGAGCTACAGGAAGCCCTGTTCCAAACAATAAGAGCAGGAAAAGAATGAAGAACAAGAAGATAAGAAAGTAGTTGGAGTGGGGGAAAGGAGGCAGGGAAGAGGAGGAAGGACTAGAGAAGAAAGAAGGGGAGAGGAAAAGGGGAAGAAGGGGAGAAGGGGAGAGCGGTGATAGGTGGTAGGCCCCACCTGAAATTGAGAAGAACTCTTCACTGACATTGGTGAGGCTGACCAACACCTTTGGCTCCCAGAGGAATGACACCTGTATAGGGATTTCCAGTTGTCACACACTTGTACAGTAGGTGTCCACAAGGGAAGAAATAAAGCAGCCTTACTATCTTAGCTTATCTTGTTTCAACCCTAGACTTGTCATTCATTGTTTATTCTCTAGAGGAGTCTTCATAATGCATTATAGTAGGGTGAAATTTTCTCTTCCTCCTCCTCCTCTTCCTCCTCCTTCTTTTTCTTTTTTTTCTTCTTATCATCATCATCATAATCATCATTGTTACTATTATTAGTTTCTCTGTTTTGTTGAAAGTTAATAAGGAAAAGTATGCATGGCTAATCATGTTCAACTACCAATAATGGTTTGTGTTACAATCACCCGCCACCACGTAATCCATATTTTCTTCTATATAATATGAGTGGATCTTAGGGGAAACAGTCTCATAACAAGTGCCAGCAGTAAAGAATTGCTTTTGTTCTTACAGAGCTACCACCGCATTTGACTGAAGGTGTTCCATGTGTCATCCACAAGGCTGAGCAGTTCCATTTTATATTCATCTTTCCATTTATGATGTTACAACTTGAGACTCCAGAGACTACAAATATAAAACCATATGCAGATTGAGATATTTTAATTCTCCAAAAAAAGGCAAAAGTGAAATTCTTTTTTTAATATGCTTCTATAGTTGGATTATACCTTATATTACATTTATCGGACATATTATATAACCATATATTATATTTTTGTCATAGGATATTGGCTATTTTATTCTTTTTATCTTATTTTTCAGGTTTTTAATATCTTGAATTAATTCAGTTATAAAGTGAATTTGGGAATATGACCAAAGCAGCAATTGTTCTAAAATGGTACATTTGGCCAGGATCACGATGAGGTGAACTCTCATGCTGTGCAATAACTGTCTATTTAACACATAATTCCTCTAGTAAGTTTGGTTAAGATAAGCATTATTTTCTACATGTGATATTTCTGAATCTCTATCGAAGTGCTTCCATTTAAACTTAGAACAGCTAATGTGGTCAAATACTCCTGGGAGGTACTTTCTAGACCACAGGCCAACAACAATATTAGGAGTAGATCACCCCTAGAATCAGAAGAGAATGCTAACCATCATCAGCAAGGACCAGATAAAGGATAAGATAAAGATGGATGCTGGGCTCCTGTGGCATTCATTGCAGAAGGAATCTCATTCTAATAAATATTCCATTTAAAAATATTACTTATGAGACATGGTGCCATGTAAAATTCAAGTTCTCAGCCTACTCTCCTAAATGTCATGCAAATATAGAAACTCAAATTGAAATATTTGTCTGAAATTTGACTGTCAACAGATAAGCTTGGGCTAATGGAGTCATTTGCTAGCATGGTGGGAAGAAGTGGTTCAGGGGATTTGGCTTATTATTTGTTTAGAACAATATAGGAAAGATTTGGAGTCCTTTAACCCCCAGTATTCACCACCAACCACATATTCGTTTCTCTTACTAAATGGTTCTCAAAGCAATAACATTTACTTTCAAGAAAGATGTTATCTGAGAACACGAAAAGCCTCGAAGGACATTATAACTGATTTGTTTTAAAAAATGAGCAATTGTTGGGATTTTTGCCCAAAATGAAATTGAAATGGTGTGGTGCAATCATGAGAAGGAAAAGAAGAAAATTAAGTCTCTAGGAAGGGGACACTAGACATCGACATTTATATTCCTCATTGCTGTTATGTGCCTCAACCTCACTGGCTCATTTACAAAACTCACTATCACATACACTTATGTTTATGAGCAACATATGTTGAACCTGAAGAAGAGAGTTGATTCAGAACTTGGCCACTATGATATGTGATTTGGAACACAGATGTCCCAAATATGGAAGAAAGCTGAAAAAAGATGTGGGGAGGGTTAAGGAGACAGGAAGAGGAGGAACAACAAGGAAAAGAGAAGTCAATAGAGACATCTCTGTGACAACAAGAACAAAACTCAAAGATTCTTAGTGCGCAAGGAACTGCAAGCAGATTCTAGGTCAATGATTTTTCGATATCAAGATTCAGGAAGCCTAGTAGATGATTTCACCAAAGCTGAGAAAGATGTGCTCCTCATGAGATTAGGGTACTCTTCTAAGCCCTCTGAGAGCCCAGTTTTTATTCAGCGTCTCAAGCTTTGATGCTAAAAAGCCCTGCCTCACTTCCTTGCCTTGATCTTTGACAGCTACCAAAAATGAGACACACCTATAAGCAAGGAGGAAAACAAATGTATTGTGTCACACAGCCACAAATGAAATAGAGTGTTAGGCAAGCATCAGGAACAATGGGGACCTCTCCTCCATGAGACAGGAAGTCCCAGTGTGCAGAACTCCATTTGCATTTTTCCTGCTCCATATTCCACACTGCAACTTTTACTGTATGAAGACCTTGAGCCCAAATGCTATTCGATCAGTGCATGATTTAAAAAGTCTTAGAAGTTCAGTTCCATGGATTGAACCACCCATTATAGAAACCATAATCTAGGGTTTTCTGCAGTGAAAGCTGTACTGACACTGTCATAGTCCAACCACCATATAGATACCTCTAGTTCCCAGCCTGATTCACACACATTTGGTCACTTCTCCAGGCTCCCATATCTTGGACCACTCAGCTGTAATTTCTGGGGCCAGCCTTACCAGTCTGTTGTCACAGTGACTTGTGACATAGAGTTGAGTATTCCAGGCTCAAACTAAAATCTGACCTTATGGCACATCATCTCATTCTTTCAGAGGAAACTATCACTCAAAGCTGTAAAGAAGTTACTCAAGGTCATTGAGCCAAATGAGGTTCTCAGACAGTTCGCCTAAATGGAGACCATATGTTCCTTCCACGTCACGCCCCCTCCCAGCCTCCTATTAATTTATATTCTGAACCATTCTAAAAAGAATTTGAGGTTGTGAAGTTAATAAGTGAATTCTAGTGTATAAATTAGCCTCCTGTGCCTTTGTGTGTTAGGGGCAAATTCCATTGAGGTTAATCGTAATGATGAGCATGCCGTCACTAATAAGTATCCAGACATCTGTCTCATGGGGAATTTGCCAAAATGCCAAGTACCACAACACCACCTGAAGCAATTAGAGACCTTTCTGAGTACCATGATGGGAGAGGGTGGCTTCCACAGGTGTCTGTGTAAGCAAGCGCTTTGTGTAGTGCCACTTACAGACAGAGGTCTGGCTGTAATTATCCTCCACTCTTTACAAGTCACCTGAACAGCAAATTGAATTTAGAGATTAGACCTTATCTAAAAAGACAGACTTGCACCAGAGAGCTGTGTGAGCCACTCTTTGAACTCATCATTACCTTATCTTGCTCTAGTGCAGTTTGGCCCCATCGCTAGTGTGGGGAAGCACTCTTAGGCGGCTCCAGTTCATACAGTAGATCTTGATTTCATTTGCTTCACTGATACAATCAACCCTGCCTCCTGGACTCAAAGAAGTTCCATCTGGGTTCTTTTAAGAAAGAACTTTGAAATTCTCTGTTTTCGTGGGTCTGTTTTACTGGCATCCTATCTAGATTGTTATCCCCAGCATCCTGATTGATGCTGGCATTGCTCACAACAATATGCATAGATAGGTTGATTTCCCATCTATGCCTCGAAAAGCAGTATTTTTATTTCACTAAAAGAATAGGAAATTATCCTCATATGGACGAGTCCCCTTTCACTTGGCTCAATATTTGTGAATACGGCAGTGTTTGAGGATATATTTAATGAATTCAGAGCTAAGCAACAACACTTAGCAACTGGGGATTTTTTGTATTTTTTAACATAAATATATGAATTATTAAATGTGTTTTGTTCTCTTCAACTTCTTAACTAGTGGCTAATTTAGTCTCTCTCTCTTTCTCTCTCAATGTATATGAGTGCTCTATCTGCATGCACAACTGCTTGTCGGGGGGGGGGCATTAGATATCAGTATAGATGGTTGTGAGATACTATGTGGTTGCTGGGAATTGAGCTCAAGAACTCGGGCAGAGCAGACAGTGTTCTTAATCACTGAGACATCTTTCTAGCTCCAGAAACTATGATTTTAAACATTTCCCCGATCTACCTAAGCCTCGGTTTCTATTATTGCCTAAGAAGAAAGGTTGAATCTACTCTTGTGTTGTCTAGGAAAATATATATTAGGCACATAGTATCAGTTTTGGTACAGAAGTAAATGCTTAAAAATAGTATCTATTGCTACCCACTACAATTGCTCTCATTATAAAAATGAAACTATGTAAAGTGTTCTTTGTATGGTAAAGTGTAGGAGAATAATGCATCCAAAGTTAATGGATTCAGTTTCCAGTTAGTTTCTACAGGTTTCCAACATCCCAATTATTCCCTTTACAATTAATATACTTCACAGCAGGTTGACAAGGTAATTTCTCTAAAGTCCTGCATCAATCTGGTTACACCTTGCTCAAAAGTCCTCAACGTATCTTCACTGTCATATAATTCAAACACACATTATTCAACTTCAAGCAGCCTAATTCTACTCAAAAGACAGCAAAGGCCTGGCGAGATGACTCAGTCCATAAAGTATTTGCCATACAAGCATGAAGGTCTGAGTTTGATTATCAGAAGCCACATTAAAAAGACAGAGCATGGCAACATGTATTTATAGTCCCAGGACTGACGAGGCAGAGACAAGCAGATCCCAAGGCCCACTGACCAGCCAAACTAACATAGTTGGCAGGCTCCAGGCCAGGAAAAGACACTGTCTCAAAAAGTAATGTGGAAGTCTCCTGAGTAAAAATATTGAGGTTGTCCTCTGACCTTCACGAGTTCCTGCATATACATATATGCACACATACATTCATATATGCAACACACACACACATCATACACACTAGAAATACTGACTATAGGGAGTCTATCAGAGGGCTAAGGAGATAATTTGACACACATGATTTGCTTTGCCCCTTTTACTTTAAGTATTACCCAAGTAGAGTTATAATTCCCTGCACATCATTGTTTCCTAGACCTTTCTAGTATTTCTCACCTCCATCTGTCTTAGGGTTTTCATTGTTGTAAAGAGACACCATGACCAAGGCAACTCCAATAAAGGACATCTAATTGGGAGTTGCTTACAGGTTCTACAGTTCATTCCATTATCATCACGGCAGGAGGCTTGACAACATCCAGACAGTCAAGACACTGGAAGAGCTGAGAGTTCTCTATAGTGTTCCAAAGACAAACAGGAGAGGACCGGCTGGCTTTATGAGTAGGTAAGAGGAGGGTCGCAGGTGGGGTAAGGGGATTGACCGCCAGACAAAAGAACTGGCAAATTTGAAGAAGGTTCAAAACCCCAGTAAATGTCATAGTAGGGAATGGCAGGCATTACCTGTCCTAGAGCAAGTAATCATGACACCTTTCAAAGAGTACTATCACAACCAGCCACATGGCATAAAGACCTAGAGTTCCCCATGCTAATAGAGTATGTAGATAGGCCCAGAGTGTTTAACCAATGAACTTCCCTTCCTGAAAAAAAATTAATCCCTGGTTCACTCTGAATAAGACATATGCATCATTAACCTCTGCCATGAATAAAGCAGTTTGGATAATCAAGGACCATCCCCTTTATCCAGGATGGGAGTGGGAGAGGCCTTTGTCTCTGTGCCTCTCTCTCTTCCAGCCCCTCAGTACTTTCAGCATTTACTGGAAACCAAACCAGATTATACCCTGCCCCATCCTTGACTCAGCCATCCCCTTCCCTGCCTGGCTCGAAGGGGAAGTGCAGAGGTCCACAGCAGCATCTGGGTACACAGGAGACTAAGAACCACAGCATCCACAACAGTGTCTGGGTTTGGTGGTTGTATGTGGGATGGATCCCCAGGTGGGGCAGTCTCTGGATGGTCATTTCTTCAGTCTCTGCTCTACATTTTGTCTCTGTAACTCCTTCCATAGGTATTTTATTCCCCTTTCTAAGAAGGATTGAAGTATCTACATTTTGAACTTCCTTCTTCTTGAGCTTCATGTGGTCTGTGAATTGTATCTTGATTGCGAGCTTCTGGGCTAATATCATGTGTGCTCTGTTGCAATTGGGTTACCTCACTCAAGATGATATTTTCTAGTTCCATCCATTTGCCTAAGAATTTCATAAATTCATTGTTTTAGTAGCTGAGTTGTGTAAATGTACCACGTTTTCCGTATCCATTCCTCTGTTGAAGGATATCTGGGTTCTTTCCAGCTTCTGGCTATTATAAATAAGGATGTTATGAACATAGTGGAGCATGTGTCCTTATTACAAGTTGGAACATCTTCTGGATATATGCCCAGGAATGGTATTACTGGATCTTCCGGTAGTACTATGTCCAATTTTCTGAGGAACCTTGAGACTGATTTCTAGAGTGGTTGTACCAGCTTGCGATCCCACCAGCAATGGAGGAATGTTCCTCTTTCTCCACAACCTTGCCAGTATCTACTCTCACCTGAGTTTTTGATCTTAGCCATTTTAACTGCTATGAGGTAGAATCTCAGGGTTGTTTTGGTTTGCATTTCCCTGATGACTAAGGATGTTGAGCATTTCTTTAGGTGCTTCTCAGCCATTCAGTATTCCTCAGGTGAGAATTCTTTGTTTAGCTCTATACCCCATTTTTAATAGGGTTATTTGGTTCTCTGGAGTCTAACTTCCTGAGTTCTTTGTATATATTGGATATTAGCCCTCTATTGGATGTAGGATTGGTAAAGATCTTTATTGAATATGTTGGTTGCTGTTTTGTCCTATTGACAGTGTCCAATGTCTTACAGAAGCTTTGCAGTTTAATGAGTTCCCATTTGTCAATTCTTGATCTTAGAGTATAGGCTATTGGTGTTCTGTTTGGGAAATTTTCTGCTGTGTCCATGTGCTTGAGGCTCTTCCCCACTTTCTTTTCTATTAATTTCAGTATATCTGGTTTTATGTCGAATTCCTTGATCCATTTGGACTTAGCTTTGTACAAGGAGATAAGAATGGATAGATTTGCATCTTTCTACATGCTAACTGCCAGTTGAGCCAGCACCATTTGTTGAAAATGCTGCCTTTTTTCCACTGGATGGTTTTAGCTCCTTTGTCAAAGATCAAGTGACCATAGGTGTGTGGGTTCATTTCAAGTGCTTGCTGACAGAAGCCTGTTATAACTGTCTCCAGAGAGGCTCTACCAGTGCCTGACAAATACAGAGGTGGATACTCACCACCTACCATTGGACAGCACAGGGTCCCCAATGAAGGATCTAGAGAAAGGACCCAACAAGCTGAAGGGATTAGCAGCCCCATAAGGAAGAACACAGTATGAACTAACCAATACTCCCAGAGCTCCCTGGGACTAAACCACCAACCAAATAGTACACATGGTGGGACTCATGGCTCCAGCTGCATATGTAGCAGAGGATGGCCTAGTCAGACATCAATGGGAGGAGAGGCCCTTGTTCCTGTGAAGGCTCTATGCCCCAGTTTAGGGGAATGCCAGGGTCAGGAAGTGGGTGGGTTGGTGAGCAGGGGGAACAGAGAGAGGATAGAGGGCTTTTGGAGGGGAAAGGGGACAACATTTGAAATGTACATAAAGTGAGTATCTTTAAAAAAAAAAAGAACCACAACAACTGTCTCAGACCCCACTGTTTCTCACCCACGAGAACACAGGCTGAGGTCCCTATCTTAAACAGCATTTTGCCTTCCCTGAATGGTATGTTAGTGTGCCAGCAGCCAGCAGTCACACACTTCTTCCAACCAGGCCACACCTCCTAATAGTGCCACTCCCTGGGACAAGCATATTCACACCACCATACCATCCACTAATAGCTCTTCTGTCAAAACCTGGCATTTCACCCAAATCCAGCTCAAATGTTAACACACCCATAGCCCTTTGTTTGTAATTGCCACTGGAGGTTATTCTTAGTTTTTGGGTTTTTTTCTGGATACTTTTTCTTTTCACTTTTTGGTTATTTTACTGTACTTTCCTGGGACTCTATAAATATCCTGTTTTGCCTTTGAAATATTGCTAAGTGCACTGCTATAGGAACAATGATCCCTTAGAGGCCAACACATTTCCAAGCTTAGGATCTGACTCGGGCTTGGATGAGTAAAGGAAAATCATGGGCTCCAAAGTCCAGCAGACACAGATTTGAGTCTTATCTCTGAGATTTCGCCACTGACTAATATCAGTGAGAATATCATGTATAGACGATTGCTAATACCCATTTTTGTAAAGACTTTCTTCTATAGATCCTAAATAGCAAACTGGGTGTTCCAAGCAAATAGCAAGCCTTCTTTTGTTAATGGATTGGGGAAGTATTACATCTGTGCTGTAAGTTCACACCGGCTGCCTGATACCTGGATATCCATGTCAGTCAAGCTCACTGTCAACCTTCAGGAGTCACGTTGCCTTGAGAAGCTCAGTAAGACTCTTCCTAAAGAGCATGCACTATATTCAGAAAGCCAACAACCTGAATGGAAAGTTCTTTTGGCTCCATTGTCATAGACAGGCACATTTCTCACAGAGAAAGTGAGGTAAGCTTTGCTTAACAATGAGCTGTGCCATCATCTTTTAGTCTGAGGAAGAGGAGTTTGACCTCCTCACTTTGTAACCGATGAAAACAAGACTAGGCCCCTAGACTAAATATCTCAAACCTAGTTAATTACATGACTTGGCTCAGACACAGAAAGGGGCCTGGTATATCGCTAGGGCATTAAATATTACTTTTGTATCTTGTGTTGCCTTTCTATGTAATCTCAGTTAATGGCCTGCTCACTACAATGACTTCAAACTCATTTCTTTGGGGAGTTGCTTTTGCTTTTGAACCAGAGGATGGGGACTTTACAACGAAGGCAGTAAAATGTGTTCTCGTTGTGGAGATGGTAAGGTTGTGTATTGTTCTATAGTAGAATCAATTTGCTTAATGTGCCCAAGCCTTAAAAAAAAAAAAATCTCTTCACAGTAGATAAGACACAGGCACGGCTTTTCTTGCAGAGAGAAAATTGGAGTACAGTTAGATGAAAGCTATGTCTAAAAGATAAGAAACGAATTTTCAATTTGCATTTGGATACTTTTGACATCATACAGGCACAATCAAAGTAAAGTTCTACAAGCCTTAGAAAATCAAAGCAGAAGAATGCAGAACAATATGCAAAAGTGATGGCTTTCTCTTTTATCTTCACATCATTTAGGTGGGAATAATGTGTCCCTCCTGGCTTCTATTTTCTTTTCTTACAACTTTTTTATTGGATTTTTTAAAAGATATTTTCTTCATTTACATTTTAAATGTTATCCCCTTTCCTAGTTTCCTCTCTGAAAATTCTCTATTCCCTCCCCCATGCCCCTGCTCCCTAACACACCCACTCCCACTTCCTGGCTCTGGCCTTCCCCTATACAGGGGCATAGAATCTTCACAAGACCAAGGGCCTCTCCTCCCATTGATGACCAACTAGTCCATCCTCTGCTATATATGCAGCTAGAGTTATGAGTCCCTCCGTGTGTTTTCTTTGATTGGTGGTTTAGTTCCAGGGAGCTCTGGGGTTACTGATTTTTTTCATATTGTTGTTCCTCCTATGGGAAACCTAGGAGCAAACCCCTTCAGCTCCTAGGGTCCTTTCTCTAGCTCCTTCATTGGGGACTCTATCCTCAGTCCAATGAATGGCTGTGAGTATCCACCTGTATTTGTTAGGTTCTGGCAGAGTCTCTCAGGGGAAAGCTATATCAGGCTCCTGTCAGCAAGCTCTTGTTGGCATCTGCCTTAGTGTCTGGCTTTGGTGGTTTTATATGGGATGGATTCCCAGGTGGGGCAGTTTCTCAATGCTCATTCCTTCAGTCTCTACTCCACACTGTCTCTGTAACTCCTTCCATGGATATTTTGTTCCCCATTCTAAGAAGGATCGAAGTATTCACACGTTGGTCTTCCTTCTTCTTGAGTTTCATGTGGCTTGTGAATTGTGTCTTGGGTATTCTGACCTTCTAGGCTATTATCCACTTATCAGTGAGTGCATATCATGTGCTGTTCTTTTGTGATTGGGTTACCTTACTTAAAATGATACTTTCTAGTTCCATCCATTTGCCTAAGAATTTCATGAATTCATTGTTTTTAATAGCTGAGTAGTACTTCATTGTGTAATATATCATATTTTGTGTATCAATTCCTCTGTTGAAGGACATGGATTCCTTCCAACTTCTGGCTATTATAAATAAGGCTGCTACACTTTCCCAGCCAGAGGAAAGGGGTCCGCCCAGCACGGGAGCACTTTGCCTGAGCATCGGCAGCAGACATCTTGGTTCCGGGACCCCGCCGAGTGTATTCTGCACAGGTGAGGGTGTAGAATACAGAAGCTAACAGCTTCTGGGACAGGCCAAAGCAACTCAGCTTCGGGACAGGTCCTGTTTTGGGCCTTCATCGTCGGACAGGAAGGAGGTCCTAAGGCCAGATATTTGTGAACCTTTCCTGTAAGAGGAGAGCTTGCCTACAGAGAGTGCTCTGACCACTGAAACTCAGAGGAGAGATCTAGTCTCCCAGGTCTGCTGATAGAGGCTAACAGAATCACCTAAGGAACAAGCTCTAACCAGAGACAACTATAACAACTGGCTCCAGAGAATGCCAGATGGCGAAAGGCAAACGTAAGAATCCTACTAACAGAAATCAAGACCACCATCATCAGAAGGAGAACACTGCTAAAGAGTTACAAGTCCTTAAAGAAAAACAGGAAAACACATCCAAACAGGTGATGGAAATGAACAAAACCATACTAGACCTAAAAAGGGAAGTAGACACAATATAGAAAACCCAAAGTGAGGCAACGCTGGAGATAGAAACCCTAGGAAAGAAATCTGGAACCATAGACGCGAGCATCAACAACAGAATACAAGAGATGGAAGAGAAAATCTCAGGTGCAGAAGATTCCATAGAGAACATCGGAACAACCATCAAAGAAAATACAAACACAAAAGGCACCTATCTCAAAACATCCAGGAAATACAGGACACAATGAGAAGACCAAGCCTACAGATAATAGGAGTTGATGAGAATGAAGATTTTCAACTTAAAGGGCCAGCAAATATCTTCAACAAAATTATAGAAGAAAACTTCCCAAACCTAAAGAAAGAGATGCCCATGAAGATACAAGAAGCCTACAGAACTCCAAATAGATTGGACCAGAAACAAAATTCCCCCCGACACAAAATAATCAGAACAACAAATGCACTAAATAAAGATAGAATATTAAAAGCAGTAAGGGAGAAAGGTCAAGTAACATATAAAGGCAGGCCTATCAGAATTACCCCAGACTTTTCACCAAAGACTATGAAAGCCAGAAGAGCCTCAACAGATGTTATACAGAAAATAAGAGAACACGAATGCCAGCCCAGGCTACTATACCCAGCCAAACTCTCAATTACCATAGATGGAGAAACCAAAGTATTCCACAACAAAAACAAATTCACACATTATCTTTCCACGAATCCAGCCTTTCAAAGGATAATAAAGGGAAAACACCAACACAAGGGGGGAAACTACACCCTAGAAAAAGCAAGAAAGTAATCCTTCAACAAACCTAAAAGAAGACAGCCACAAAAACAGAATCCCAACTCTAACAACACAAATGACAGGAAACAACAATTACTTTTCTTCAATATCTCTTAATATCAACGGACTCAATTCTCCAATAAAAAGACATAGAATATCAGACTGGCTACATAAACAGTGACCCAACATTTTGCTACATAGAGGAAACCCACCTCAGGAAAAAAGATAGATACTACCTCAGAGTAAAAGTCTGGAAAACAATTTTCCAAGCAAATGGTCCCAAGAAACAAGATGGAGTAGCCATTCTAATATCAAATAAAATCGACTTCAAACACAAAGTTATCAAAAAAAGAAAAGGAGGGGAACTTCATACACATCAAAGGTAAAATCTTCCAAGATGAACTCTCAATTCTGAATATCTATGCTCCAAATGCAAGGGCAGCCACATTCATTACAGACACTTTAGTAAAGCTCAAAGCACACATTGCACCTCACATAATAATAGTGGGAGACTTCAACACCCCACTTTCATCAATGGACAGATCGTGGAAACAGAAAATAAACAGGGACACACTGAAACTAACAGAAGTTATGAAACAAATGGACTTAACAGATATCTATAGAACATTTTATCCTAAAACAAAAGGATATACCTTCTTCTCAGCACCTCACGGGACCTTCTCCAAAATTGACCAGATAATTGGTCACTAAACAGGCCTCAACAGATACAAAAATATTGAAATTGTCCCATGCATCCTATCAGACCACCATGGACTAAGGCTGATCTTCAATAACAACATAAATAATGGAAAGCCAACATTCATGTGGAAACTGAACAACACTCTTCTCAATGATACCTTGGTCAAGGAAGGAATAAAGAAAGAAATTAAAGACTTTTTAGAGTTTAATGAAAATGAAGCCACAACATACCCAAACCTATGGGATACAATGAACGCATTTCTAAGAGGCAAACTCATAGCTCTGAGTGCCTCCAAGAAGAAACTGGAGAGAGCACAAACTAGCAGCTTGACAACACATCTAAAGGCTCTAGAAAAAAAGGAAGAAAATTCACCCAAGAGGAGTAGACGGCAGGAAATAATCAAACTCAGGGGTGAAATCAACCAAGTGGAAACAAGAAGAACTATTCAAAGAATTAACCAAACGAGGAGTTGGTTCTTTGAGAAAATCAACAAGATAGATAAACCCTTAGCTAGACTCACTAGAAGGCACAGGGACAATATCCTAATTAACAAAATCAGAACTGAAAAGGGAGACATAACAACAGATCCTGAAGAAATCCAAAACACCATCAGATCCTTCTACAAAAAGCTATACTCAACAAAACTGGAAAACCTGGCCGAAATGGACAAATTTCTAGACAGATACCAGGTACCAAAGTTAAATCAGGATCAAGTTAACAATCTAAATAGTCCCATATCCCCTAAAGAAATAAAAGCATTCATTAATAGTCTCCCAGCCAAAAAAAGCCCAGGATCAGATGGGTTTAGTGCAGAGTTCTACCAGACTTTCAAAGAAGATCTAATTCCAGTTCTGCACAAACTATTCCACAAATTAGAAGTAGAAGGAACTCTACCCAACTCATTCTATGAAGCCACCATTACTCTGACACCTAAACCACAGAAAGATCCAACAAAGATAGAGAACTTCAGACCAATTTCCCTTATGAATATAGATGCAAAAATCCTCAATAAAATTCTCGCTAACCGAATCCAAGAACACATTAAAGCAATCATCCATCCTGACAAAGTAGGTTTTATTCCAGGGAGGCAGGGATGGTTTAATATAGGGAAATCCATCAACGTAATCCATTATATAAACAAACTGAAAGACAAAAACCACATGATCATCTCGTTAGATTTGGAAAAAGCATTTGACAAGATCCAACACCCATTCATGATAAAAGTCTTGGAAAGATCAGGAATTCAAGGCCCATACCTAAACATGATAAAAGCAATCTACAGCAAACCAGTAGCCAACATCAAAGTAAATGGTGAGAAGCTTGAAGCAATCCCACTAAAATCAGGGACTAGACAAGGCTTTCTACTCTCTCCATACCTATTCCACATTGTACTTGAAGTCCTAGCCAGAGCAATTCGACAACAAAAGGAGATCAAGGGGATACAAATTGGAAAAGAGGAAGTTAAAATATCACTTTTTGTAGATGATATGATAGTATATATAAGTGACCCTAAAAATTCCACCAGAGAACTCCTAAACCTGATAAACAGCTTCAGTGAAGTAGCTGGATATAAAATTAACTCAAACAAGTCAATGGCCTTTCTCTACACAAAGAATAAACAGGCTGATAAAGAGATTAGGGAAACAACACCCTTCTCAATAGTCACAAATAATATAAAATATCTTGGCGTGACTCTATCTAAGGAAGTGAAAGATCTGTATGATAAAAACTTCAAGTCTCTGAAGAAAGAAATTAAAGAAGATCTCAGAAGATGGAAAGATCTCCCATGCTCATGGATTGGCAGGATCAATATTGTAAAAATGGCTATCTTGCCAAAATCACTCTACAGATTCAATGCAATTCCCATAAAAATTCCAACTCAATTCTTCAACGAATTAGAAAGAGCAATCTGCAAATTCATCTGGAATAACAAAAAACCTAAGATAGCAAAAACTTTTCTCAATGATAAAAGAACCTCTGGTAGAATTACCATGCCTGACCTAAAGCTTTACTACAGAGCAATTGTGATTACAAATTGCATAGTACTGGTATAGTGACAGATAAGTAGACCAATGGAATAGAATGAAGACCCAGAAATGAACCCACACACCTATGGTCACTTGAACTTCGACAAGGGAGCTAAATCCATCCAGTGGAAGAAAGACAGCATTTTCAACAAATGGTGCTGGCACAACTGGTGGTTATCATGTAGAAGAATATGAATTGATCCATTCCTATCTCCTTGTACTAAGGTCAAATCTAAGTGGATCAAGGAACTTTACATAAAACCAGAGACACTGAAACTTATAGAGGAGAAAGTGGTGAAAAGCCTTGAAGATATGGGCACAGAGGAAAAATTCCTGAATAGAACAGCAATGGCTTGTGCTTCAAGATGTAGAATTGACTAATGGGACCTAATGAAACTGCAAAGCTTCTGCAAGGCAATAGACACTGTCAATAAGACAAAAAAGACCACCAACAGATTGGGAAAGGATCTTTACCTATCCTAAATCAGATAGGGGACTAATATCCAATATATATAAAGAACTCAAGAAGGTGGCCTCCAGAAAATCAAATAACCCCATTAAAAATGGGGCTCAGAGATAAACAAAGAATTCTCACCTGAGGAACACCAAATGGCAGAGAAGCACCTGAAAAAATGTTCAACATCCTTAATCATCAGGGAAATGCAAATCAAAACAACCATGAGATTCCACCTCACACCAGTCAGAATGGCTAAGATCAAAAATTCAGGTGATAGCAGATGCTGGCGAGGATGTGGAGAAAGAGGAACACTCCTCCATTGTTGGTGGGACTGCAAACTTGTACAACCACTCTGGAAATCAGTCTGGGGGTTCCTCAGAAAATTGGACATAGTACTACTGGAGGATCCTGCAATACCTCTCCTGGGCATATATCCAGAAGATGTCCCAACCAGTAAGAAGGACACATGCTCCACTATGTTCATAGCAGCCTTGTTTATAATAGCCAGAAGCTGGAAAGAACCCAGATGCCCCTCCACAGAGGAATGGATACAGAAAATGTGGTACATTTACACAATGGAGTACTACTCAGCTATTTAAAAAAATGAATTTATGAAATTCCTAGGCAAATGGATGGACCTGGAGGGTATCATCCTGAGTGAAGTAACCCAATCACAAAGGAACTCGCACAATATGTACTCACTGATAAGTGGATATTAGCCCAGAAACTTAGGATACCCAAGATATAAGATACAACTTGCCAAACGCATGAAATTCAAGAAGAACGAAGACCAAAGTGTAGACACTTTACCCTTTCTTAGAAATGGGAACAAAACACCCATGGAAGGAGTTACAGAGACAAAATTTGGAGCTGTGACGAAAGGATGTACCATCTAGTGATTGCCATATGCAGGGATCCATCCCATAATCAGCTTCCAAATGCTGACACCATTGCATAAACTAGCAAGATTTTGCTGAAAGGACCCAGATATAGCTCTCTCTTGTGAGACTATGCCGGGGCCTAGCAAACACAGAAGTGGATGATCACAGTCAGCTATTGGATGGGTCACACGGCCCCCAATGGAGGAGCTAGAGAAATTACCCAAGGAGCTAAAGGGAACTGCAACCCTATAGGTAGAACAACAATATGAACTAACCAGTACCGCCAGAGCTTGTATCTCTAGCTGCATATGTCTCGGAAGATGGCCTAATCGCCATCATTAGGAAGAGAGGCCCCTTGGTCTTGCAAACTTTATATGCCTCAGTACAGGGGATCACCAGGGCAAAGAAGTGGGAGTGTGTGGATAGGGGAGTGGGGGGAGGGTATGGGGAACTTTTGGGTTAGCCTTGGAAATGTAAATGAAGAATATACCTAATTTTAAAAAATTAAAAAAAAAAAGAAAATGGTGTCATAGGAGAAGTTTAAGAGTGATTCTCATATATTTTATAAAATAGTTTGAAAACAATATATTACAGTTCTTGATACTGTTGTTGTTGATAAAAACCATCAGTCTCTGTGGTATAGAAATTTTAAATTTAGTATTCTTGTATACATATAATGCGTCTGGATCAAATCCAGCCTCGAATTCTTCTTTTATAATTTCTTCCTATTTCCTTACTACTTTACCTTCGCAACTTGAGTTGCTCTGTCTTTGGTAGAAGACACACTAAATCCACTTAGAGTTGCAGGCATATGTGTGCGTACAGAACTAATTTTCATAATGTAAAAGTTTGTACTCCTGCCTCCAGGAAAAAAATGGTTCCTTTTCTCCAACAACAACAACAACAACAAAAAAGTGGACAGAGCTAAACACAGAATTCTCATCTGAGGACTACGGAAAGGCCGAGAAGCCCCCTCTGGCTTCTAAACACATATGCGTTTTCCTCAGAAAAGCACAGTTGCTTCATGTCCATGCTCTTCAAAATCCATGTATTATGCTGTAACCTACTGACTGGCAAAGTTAATTAATTTTCTGAGGTAAAATGGGCAGTAATATTAAGATTAAAGTTCTCTCATTGGATGAATTTTTCAGGCTGCCATTAACCAGGTTCCCATCTGAGAAATAATACAACGTTATATAATTTGTGTTTGTGCCATTATGTAATAAATTATCAATTTGAAAGTCACAGTTTCAGATATTTAAATGCATGAGGCAAAAAGTTAAACTCATTCACCTACTTCTTGGAAAAAAAAACAGATCTTCTTTAATGCTGTATGGCTCAATGTTGCATGAGTGTGAAGAGACAGAGAGTCTGTATGCTCAGTGTAGGAGTTTTGCTCCCTTAGGTCTGTTGTTGACAATAGCAGGGCTGAAGGGTCAGCTCAGTCAGTTGAAGTTTGCCTAGCATGTCTGAGGCTCTCCAGAGCAAAAACCCCAAACCATTGGAAGGTAGCATCAAGAGAAAGCAAAGGTCACAGTAGGCATGGTTGAGTCATTCTCTAGGCTTATGGAAACCCAAACTCTTCCTAGGTTCAAATTCTATCTGCAGACAGTCTTCACTCAGCTTAAACCCTTCACTGGTTATAGGAAACAGATGAAGTAGCAGCCATGGAAGACTAGGTACTAGGCAGATGCCTAGTGGGTTGACAGATAGGAAAGAGGGCATACAGAACGCAAACTTTCTTCCTTGCCCTCTTGAACTGAGACAGAGGCCTACCAAACTTTGCCTGCTACCAACAGAGTCCCCATTCTCACTGACAGGTCTAGGCTGACCATATACATTTCAGGCTAGTCTCAAACTCATATACCAGAAGCTGGGTGCCTAGCAGCTTCCCTTCACTTGTTTAAGATGATCAACCCAAAATTAGAAGTGGGCACCTTCCCTATGTCACTCTTAAAACCTTCAGACTTTCAGGGGAAAATGGGCATTTTGGGCTCCTCTCTTCTCTGTAGGTAGTCTTTCTCTGTGTGATTTGCTCTGTCTGTCTCTGTCTCTGTCTCTCTTTCTCTCCCTTCCCCACCTCTGTGTGTGTATTTCTAGTCATTTGTTGCCTGTTGCGACCTGCTGTGACTGAGATTTTTCCTGCCTTGTAACTCTCTAGTAGGCAGAAAATACAAACCTGATCAAGACCTCTAGAGACAGTTGGAAGTCTAAGGGGAGTCTGTTTCCTGTTACTCCTTGATATCAGGATCTCTATTGGAGCCATCATATTCAGCTTCAGACTCCCTGGCAGAGAAGCATGGTCAGTGACAGTGGAAATGAAAATCAGAAAGCTCTCTGGAGCTGTGTGACAAACACAGATGGTCCTTTGCCCTTTCTGCTCTTCATGCACAGAACACCAATGTGAAGCCAGAGACTGAGCAGGTATTTTCTACCCTGAGGAAACATGGGGGGAAATTCCATAGGCTGAATAGAAAAAAATATCAGGGACTCTTGGCTTCATAGAGTTATTTTACTTCTAGACTTCAGCCTACTGCACTTCTTATTCTATGAGATGCACACAAAATAAATGCTCAATTTGTAATTGGATAAGTTACAGAACATTGGGTTTTGTGTGATAAGCATTGAACCTTTCTTCTCCTGAATGATAAGATTATTCATCCTGTTAAAAAGATTGAAAATGAATGCTGCTCTTTCCTTGTGAAGTCATTCTGCAATAAAGACAGATATTTTTTCTTCCTAACATGCGCCTCTGTATTGATCATGAACATTCTAAGAATGTTCACAACCATAATTAACATTAAGAATATTTCACTTTGGCCAGTTCTTGCAACTGCACATAACAAATTAGCAGAGAAGCTAGGAAGACATTCATATGTAGCCAAAGTATGTTCTCTTTACTTTGTGTAACGATTCCTAATGTGATTAAATATTAATGTTATATTAATATTAATAGTACACAGACGCACTGGGTTGCACTTACACAGTGGAGATGAAAGTTGCCCTTCCAAACACGAAAGGCAGAAGCAGCACTTTTAAACTGAGCATCTCAGTGATTATACATTTTGGTGAAAGCACTTTCGACTTGAGGTGTAATTTATACATAATAAAATACACACTTCTCCTGGTTTCAGTTCAATGACTTTTGCAGGCTTTACACATCCATTTATTGTCAGTCTTTTGAGTGCCAACAATGTTAGCTCTTTCTCATTATACCTTAAAATTGACTGAAAACCAGTGAAGTTGAAAATCTCCCATTTGCATGTCTTTAGTGACAGTTTTCAAATCTTTCAACTCTTGTTTTTTTTTTTTTAATAGGATTTCATTTCTTTTTGGATGACTGTGAATTCTGTGTATATTATGAATGAAAATTCTTTAAGTGTAATATATTAATTAATTAATTAATTAATTAATTAATATATTATCACCTATTTTCATTATCAACTGTCTTTTGAAGAGACAAACTTGCATTTAGATGAATTCAGTTTATTAAGGTTTTATTTTATATTTAATCAGGTTTTGTTTTTTACCCTATTGAAAAAATATCTTTGTCCTTAAAGTTGTGGGCTTGTTTTGTTTGTTTTAGGGGTAGGGTCTTCAACTCCTGGGCAGAGGCCACTTACCTAGTTCAGCCTGCTAAGGTAGCTAGATCACAGCATGTGATGTTCTTGCCAGGTTCGGGATGTTTTCCTGTTGAAAAGGATTAGCTATTTCCTGAAGGTACATGGTCAACTGCTGTGAGATAAAGGATAGCTCTCCATTTCCCTTGAGCTCTTTACCTACTTAGCTATCTATCTATCATCTGTCTGTCTATCTATCTATCTATCTATCTATCTATCTATCTATCTATCTATCTCTCCAATTGTTTCTGCATTTGTGGTGAAGGTGGACTTTCCTCCTCTGAATAACCTTGAAATCAGTTAGCTCTTTTAGTGAAAATAAGTTGGGTCCATAAGTGTTGTGTTTTATAAAACCAAGGATATGTTTTGTAGAGCACAGTATGGTGCAGTGGGAGAAGTGCCTAGGCAGGCCCATGCTGAGCCATCCCCTTCCCCAGGTACCATAGGATGGGTCTGGTGTAAAATAGAGTTTATTTGGGGACATGGGAAGGGGGTTGAGAAGGGAGTAAATGCAGAGAAAGAGAGGGGACAGAGAAGGAGGGAGGAGGAAAATGGGGAGGGGGAGAGGGGAGAGGGGAGAGGGGAGAGGGGAGAGGGGAGAGGGGAGAGGGGAGAGGGGAGAGGGGAGAGGGGAGAAGGGGAGAGGCAAGGCTCACCAGGAACCTATGTAGAGAGTAGGGAGAGGGGGTAGTGGAGAGAGGGAGAAATGGGTCAGGGAGAGGGAAAGGGGTCAGAGAGTCAGAGAATCAGTGAGAGTGAGAGAGGCCAAGAGTCCCTTTTATAGCAAGCCAGGCCTACTTGGCTGTTGCTAGGTAATTTTTGGGTGGAGCATAGAAGGAATGCCAACAATAAGTGTACAATGGTCTCTACCATTGATTCCTGCAGATATCTTCTAACTGACATTGGTTTGGTTTTACAATGATGCAAAGTAATACATCTACAGTAGGACAATTCTTTGTTTTCTATAATTCTATGTGTTCCTACTCTAGTGAACAGTAGTATAATCCTCTCACCTGTGAATCAGCATCAAGAGTAGCTTCTAGACTGCAGCACAATCCTGACAGTAAACAAGCCACACTATATATTGTGCTTTGTGCAGCCAAAGCTTTGATAGTCACTAAGTAGATTCAGTAAATGCATTTGCTTCTGGCTATTTTGTGTGTTTGGTGACTTTATTGAAATGTAGCCCCGTTGAAGCCTAGCCAAAAGTCTGATCATATCTGTTTTAATGTGAAAAATCTATTGTGACTGATATTGATTTTCAGGGTTTTTTTTTATGTGAAATTTATTTATTTATTTATGTTACAACCCAATATCAGCTCTTTCTCTCTTTTCAGTACCTCCTCATGCAAGTCTTCCCCCACCCCTTTTTCCCTTCTCTTTTAAGAAGAGGAGCCCCCCCCCACCCCCTCTGAGTGTCACTCTCCCTCCAAACCCACACAAAGTCACTTCTGGACTGGGCACATCCCTCCCCACTGAGGCCAGGCAAGAATCCATAGGATCAACAGTCAGGCAGTAGGCTTAGGGACAACCCCTGCTACAGTTGTTGGTGGACCCTTCATAATAGCCAAAAATAACATAAACTTGGTGTGACTCTAACCAAGCAAGTGAAAGACCTGTATGATGAGAACTTCAACTTCTAAAGAAAGAAATTGAACCCTTGGAATATGGAAAGATCTCCTATGCTTAGAATCACTAGGATTAACATAGTAAAAATGGCCATCTTAACAACAGCAATCTATAGACTGAATGCAATCCCCATCAAAATTCTAACACAATTCTTCATAGACCTTGAAAGAACACTTTTTCTCAACTTCATATGAAAAACAGAAAACCCAAGATAGCTAAAATAATCCTGAATAATAAAAGAACTTCTGGAGGAATCACTATCCCTGATTTCAAGTTGTACTACAGAGCAATAGTAATAAAAACTGCATGGTATTCATATAGAAACAGAAAGCAGGAGGGGGGTCAGTGGAATTGAATTAAAGACCCAGAAATAAACCCACACACCTATGGACACTTGTTTTCTGAGAAAGAAGCCAAAATCATACAATGGAAATGGGAGAGCATCTTCAACAAATGTTGCTGGTCTGTATTAAAATAAAGCAAATAGATCCATATTTATCACACTGTGAAAAACTTATGTCCAAATGGATCAAAGACCTCAACATACAACCAGACACACGGGGAGAGCCTTGAACTTGTCAGTACAGGAGACAATTACCTGAACAGAACACCGACAACTCAGGCATGAAGGTCGAGAATAAATAATTGAGACCTCATGAAAATTTTCTGTAAGTCAAAGGACACCACCATTAGGACAAAATGACAGTATACAGATTGGGAAAATTTCTTCACTAGCCCTACATCTGACAGAGGGCTAATATCCAAAACATATAAAGAACTCAAGAAGTTAGACACCAACAATCCAAATAACCCAATTGATTTTCAGTTTTAGCAAAAGTAGTTAAGGTCCTCCAGGTGTGTGTGTGTGTGTGTGTGTGTGTGTGTGTGTGTGTCTATTTTCAGTGAAGTGCATTTCTATAGAGAGGTTTAGAATCTTCCTGTCATATTCTATCAACAAAGCCTGCTGGGACAGTGTGAAGAAAATTGTCATCTTAATGCGATTGAAATTTCTGCCTTGTGGCCATGGAAGAATGTCTACTTATTTAATTTTTCTCAAGATATTTTATAGATATTTCTTAGAAGTCAGATACATATTTTCTTTCATTTCTGTGTGGGTTTTTAAAAAATGTACATGTCAATGTTTTTATGACATAGATGTTTCTGCATATTGACTGTGTGTCCTAAAATGTGTCTAAATTTGCTTTGTAGCATTTTTATAATTCACTTCCTTAAAGATTTTCTTTATATGTTTTCATGATGCTTATAAGCTCTTCATTTTTCAATACGTACATACACACATGTGTGTGTGTGTATCTGTGTCCATGTCTGTGTGTTTGTATGTATCCTTTCTCTTTAATAAAATAGAAAGGATTTACAGTATTGAAAGTTAAAAAGTGGACATTTCCACTGTGTGTACTTTAATGTAAAAAACATTTAAAATTTTACCAAGAAATGATATGTAATCTATTGTTAGTGTTGTTAGGTTTATTTTACCTTGTTTATATAGTTATAGAGACCCTTTGTCTGGTGGAAGAAATTTCTTTCTGTAACTAGATTTTTGAGATCTTTTTCTTTGTTAGTTTATTTGTTTTTCTTGAGTAACTTAAATTTTATTAAATGATTTGTATGCATCTGCATTAGCCTCATAATAATATGGCAAACTATATTGATCTCCCTATGTTAAGTCAATCATATTTTGCTGAACAAAAATCCTAATTCTATTTGGTTCATTAAAATTTTGTAAATATACATTGCTTCCACCAGGATGATAGATATTGTCAAGGACTTTCCCTTTAGAAATTTGTCTTGGCATTGCCAGTAGTTGAGGGCAGCAGGGTGACTCTGGATTTCCACAAAGAATTCGTGTTAAAGGAAATATTGTTCCTCTCTTAAATATTTCGAAGAATTTACCACTGGAATTACTTGAACATGTGGTGAGCTTCTGGGATTTATCTGTACCTTCGAAGAAGTTGTTCATTTCTTATGAACAGCAAACTGATTGCACAAAGCCACTCATTTTGTTCTCTTCTTGTAATGTCTGTGTGAGCTGCAAAGGAGATTTCTCTCATGGTATTCCCAACTACCAATTCCTTCGCCCGAATGCCTTTATTTCTCCATCTGTTTGGTTATAGTTCTTTCAAATAACTGGTTATTGGTTTCATTGATTATTTTTTGTTTCATCAGCTATTCCTCAATAGTTATTATTTATTCCTTTATATTGACTTTGGGGTTATTTTGTTCTTTCCTTAGAGCACTGGTTATATGGTCTTACAAATGAAAGCATTCTTTGCTGTCAACTCTTTCTAACCAATGCTGTAGTTACCTGTCACAAATTTCATTAGGAAGTAATCCTTTAGTTCAAAGTATTTTCTGTTACTCTATGTAAACTTTCATCTGACCC